>NW_007249777.1:818125-829850 GCF_000164805.1 Carlito syrichta
TCTGGCATTTTGGGCCTCGGCAGACCACCAACATTATAAAATAAAGTGGTCTGCGGTGAGTAAAAGTGTTCTATGTTCATAGTTAAAAAAACAGAACATATTAAGAATCCAATGATAGTTTGATATCCTACATGATATTGAAGGTTGTTTAGCTGCAAGTCCAACTCCATGAAAAAACCTTCTAGTAGATTATGCAGTGGCTTAACCGAGGCTGTCTGTAAGACAAGAAAAGTAGAGTAGAAATTGTTTAGCCCCTGCAGCAAACTGAGCTACATCAAATGTGTCCAAGGCAGTGCAGTCTGTTCTGTGGGCCTGTACCTACATCACTGTGACATGATGAAGAATATAAAAAAGACAATTTTCAAATTCTAAGTAGAGAATTGGTGCATCAACAGAAAAAATAACTTCATTCTTTTCTTCTTACATTTTCTTTGATTTATTTTCAACTTTTAATTTTTTTATTTTAAAGATGTGGGGTACAATTCAGGGTTAGGTATTCAAATGTTCATTATGCAGGTGCCCTTGTTGATGAGATATGCCCCTCCCTTCCCCAGGAAGACTCCCACTACTGCCAATCCTATTTTCCGACCCCCCTCTCGGCAGTTTCCTCCTACTGCCAATACTTTTCTTATAGTATTAAGATAATTGTTCAAGGTCTGTTTATGAGTGAAAACATTTGATTACATCAAATTGAAAGATGGTAGAATTTTTTTTTTTTTTTGAGTTGTTGTCTCACTCTGTAGCCCAGACTGGAGTGCAGTGGATGCTCCCGGCCACCGCAGGCTCGACCTGCTGGACTCCGGCGATCCTTCCGTCTCAGCCTTCCAAGTAGCCGGAATTACAGGCATGCGCTACCACGCCCGGGTGATTTTTTGATTTATTGTAGAGATGAGGTCTCGCTGTCCAGGCGGGTCTCGAGCCGCGGGCTCAGGCAATCCGCTCACCTCAGCCTCCCAAAGGCACGGGATTACAGGCTGAGCCACCGAGCCCGGCAGCTTATATGTTAACATGGTTCTCTGCCATGTATTATAGCCACATTTTAATTTTGTGTCCCAGGGCTGCCATATCCACATAGAAATGGACTGTTCGGTCACATTTCTTTGTTTTTTTTTTCATAAATTTTTATTTTAAAGTACAATTCAGCGTTAGGTATGCAAATGTTCATTATGCAGGTACCCTTGTTGATGAGGTGTGCCTCCCCCTCCCCTGGTAGTTTCCCTCTGCTGCCAATCCCTCTTGTAGAGTATTATGATAATTGTTCAAGGTTTGCTTATGAGTGAGAACATGTGGTACTCAGTTCTTTGTTTCTGTGATAGATCACTCAATATTATAGACTCTAAGTCCATCCAAGTTGCTGTGAAGTTCATAATTTTGCCCTTCTTTATGGCTGCATAATATTCCATAGTGTAAATGTACCACATTTTTAAAATCCAGTCCTTTTCAGTCACATTTCAAAATCTAGCTTCAAAGAAACTTATCAGTGGCTTCATTTATAAATGACAACATATTCAAAATGTGTAAGTGCTTTTCCTTTTAAAGAAACCATTCCCATGGCTAAATTTGAGAATATACTTTTTTAGAAAATATTTCCCACTGAGAAATATGAGTCTATGACTTAATAAAGCAATTTTAAGGTGTTTATAGAAATGAAAGACAATAGTTAAGGATGCTCTTGGTTCTACCAATCCTTGCTGGCTAACTTTGGGCATATTAATTACCTTTTCAAAGCCCCATTCCTCATTATAAAATGGGAAGAATCATAGAACCTCGCTCCTAGAATCTCTGTGAGTGTTAGACAAGATATTTAAGGTATTGCAGGTTTGGCTTTTGGCCTTCTGCTTGGCACATGGTGAGCTCTCAGGAACTGCTAGCTTATGTTATCCCATGATGTCTGCCTTCTTCACGAAGCTGCATGGAAGATGGGGCACGGGTGTTAATGCAGAGGTGATTATACATGTAGTGGTATCAGCACTGTGATTTTTGAGCTCTGGACCGAAACATTTTGAATGATAGATGGGTCAGGCAAGACCCTTCCCAGCCAAGAATCACCAGTTTGCTTTGTGTCTGATGCCCAGTGGTATTCTTGCATCTAGTTTCAAAGATGCCGTTATGGGTGGTGATATTTTTCCATTAGTGTGGATGTCACCAAAGAGATTGCCCACTGGCTCTTTCCCAACAGGCTGAGACTGCCCTTTCGTTTGCAGCCACAGTAACTGTTTGCAGCACCTGATGATGCTCTTTGATGCGCTGCCTTTAAGACTCTATTTCAAAGGATGCTGATTGCTGGCTGCCAGGTGTTCCACCGGTGTCCCCAGCAGTTCACAGCTCCCCTGCCTCCTTTGAAGTTGTGGCTATCACACTGCACACTTCAGTCCACACTTTTCAGTACTCAGGGTCCATAGCTCTCATGGTTATGCAATCACCAAAAAGCCTCACAAAGGCCGTTTATTATCTCCCTTCTGCGAAGGTGGAAAGGTTAGCCCTTCACTGGCTCTCCGTGCATTGTCCCTGTCCCCACATATAGCATTTTTCTCCCTGCCTTGCTCATCTCCTTGGCATTTATGATTCTAAGTAGGGAGATTTCTTGTCACAAATGCATACTGTGAATCACAGAGCCGAGCATCCATGCAACATGGTTAAGACACAGATGCGGCAGCTGGCTTTTATTTTTTTATTTTATGAGGCAACGGACAAATGCAACAGAACCCTAGTGGGGTTGGTAAAGAAGAAATTCTTCTATAAAATTTAATTACCCACAATTGCTTAGAATTAAAAAAAAAGATTCGTTGCAAAGGAAGTATAAAAACACAAGGTGCTATTTTCCAGTTTACAGCCTGCTAGTTGCAAGACTTGCACACGCACGGAGAGCTGGATCAGGGACATTAATGGCATTGATCAGTCTGGGCTGCTGACTTTGATGAGAAAAGGACAAATTTTACACAAGCTGCAAAGATGGCTAACCTTCACAGCGTTCTTTTGAGCTCTGATAAACAATAAAGAAAACCCTCCTTCCTCTCTCTATGTTTCCTAAATAACTATTGCGCTCTTCTCTGTGGGTTTGGTGCATCTTTCAAAGACAGTTCAGCGATGCCATGCATGAAAGACATCCAAAATATCATCCACCAGGAGAGTTCAGCCCAGCAGATATATGGGCGTGTGGGTGCACCCGGGAGTAATCCCACCACCTTACTGAATTCCCAGGTTCTACTGCCGTGAGCCCTGCTCTCTTTAAATTGTGTGTTTGTTTTTTATGTGTTGGCTTTTATGCTTGGTAAGTTATCACCCTGTAGGGGCAGCCCCTAAACCCCGTTTTTAAAAAAAATCAAATTACTTTATACCCTGAGTGCATTCTGCAAATAAAATCGATAAACAGAAGCTTCTGTGGATTTATGGAGGCTTAGGAAGAAGACAACGCAAGCTACAAACTCCGTATCAGACAATGGACACAACTTCTGGTTAATCCTTTCTAGTGAGTGTTTTTCATTAGAAATGTCTCCAAATGATTCATCACATAATTATATTTTGTACAACACCTTCTTTTATCATAACCGCAGATGATAATTGTGCTGGGCAGCTTTTTAAAATTTTTTTATTTTTAATCCTATCTTCCAGTTAATTTGTAGCAGCCTATGACACTACTTTTCTCTGTGTCCTAATTACTCAGTTTCTCATCAGGAGTTGCAGATGTCCCTAACTCTGCTCACTGTTGTGACTCTGCTTCCTACTCTCCACCAGCTCCATTTATGTTGGCAGCCAAAGCTGTACTGTCAAGGACTCCGGTACCAGTTTTCTCCTGAGTCTCTTGGTCCTGCTACTTGATCATTGTTCTCTGCTCTGAGGTTTGGTTCATGGATCAAGTTGTTGACCTTGAAGAGCTTATAACCCAATAGTAGAGAAAAATGAATGCCGTCGACTTGTCGCAGGAAATGGTCATTTTTCCCCCCAAATCCCTCCCCCCAAGGAATATATACAACCTTCAGTCATAAACAACCTATATTTTGCTATAATGAATAATTTAATGATAATACTATCAAAGAAACTTTGCAGAATAATGATAAATCCATCCTGTACTCACCCACCTCTAATCCCCCCACCACAAATGGAGTAGTAATAATTACTCTAGTAATTTTAATTGAATCTTCATTTAATTATGGCCAGAGAGCTGGATTCCCTCTGGTGGGAGGGAACAATTTAAATCTGCTGACAATATCCCCATCGTCAGTTTATGGTGGCTTTATTTTTCTCAGGGAGCTATAATTGATCATGTTTTGTATTTCCATTTGTCTATTTCTTGGAGTGTTCTGATCATTTTAGTGATATAATGAATGTTTAGGATATCCTGTTAGACAAAGGGATCTGTATGCTGTAATCAGAATGCTAATTTCTTTAAAAAATCATTTAAAAACACTTTGCACATATGTACATAAAATGAGAATTGAAGGGTATGCACACAAGCAAATGTGATTCCAGATGGACACATTTACTCGATTTAGTATAAAGGTATTTTCACGTTTCTGAAAACAATGGGTGGACTAAAATACATTCATTCAATATGGGTTAGAAGCTCCCAGTCAACATGGTAAGGTGATAGCTTTCTTAATCATTGGGTTGGGTTAAACTATTCTAACAAATGGTAATACTCTATTTTTTTTCCTTCAAGGTAAAAACAAACAAACACTTCTATCAAAGTTACAAAGAAAAATGACCAAATATTTAAAGTTTTTATGGTAATTAATTACATGAAGTTTACACCTATAAAGCATAGTGACATTATTAACAGATAAGTCAAAAGTAGCAAACTATAAGTATTATCTGAAGTATAAGATCAAAGATTGAAGGCTTATGGAAAATCATTTTTATTCACTTAATTAAAAACAACTGATCCACAAATTCAGAAGGTTGAGTATATTTACAATGTATGTTTATCACAAAAGCAGCTAGATGTGACAAAGATATTTTTATTTTCATTCTGTCTACCTGCTTGGAAATATTTCTCTGATTTTCTGAACATTTGTCTAAAGCTTCGGAACATATTGAGAACATTTACAAAAAATGAAACACAGCTTCCGTTTTTTATAAAAGACACATTTCTGTAGATTAGTAAGATATAGATGTCAATGCTTGTGTTTAATTAGCCTACAGTATTTTAATTGGGAAAATAATTTTTTTATTGTTTTTGTGTTTAGAGTACTTTTTTGTGCTTGTCTAACTGAAGTAATATACAATTGTCACATGCATGTGAATTTGAACATATCAATAAAATACTATTTTATTGCATCCACTTACTATGTGTCAATTGTCTTTTAAAACTATACTTGTGTTTTTGTAGTTCGGTTAACATAATTACCAAATTAATTGCAAATAAAAACAATAGACTACACTTTCCTATTTTCTACTTTTAGTCTTTGATCTATTTTTAATTTTTCTTCCCTCTTCCTTATTTGTATTCATTTAGATGCCCATCAATTTGTTTCTCTATTACTGTTATTTTTGCAATTTTCTGGTTCCTTTATAGCCTGCACTGCTCTCTTTGATCTGCTTCCCTTCAAGCTTTATTTTTGGTGCTGTTTTTCATGTTCTATAAAAAATACTTTTGCCCCTCTTCACTTTATTCTTTTGATTTAACTCCTTCTTAGAACAAGAACAAATTCCAGCTTTGCGTGAACAGGTAAATGTTTTTAAAAGAGTAAGTCCCAAGAATCTTTGGCTTGGCGCTGATGAATAGAAATGGTTGAGAGCCTACTTCAAAGGCCCTCAAGAACAAAGAACCTTTTCTGAGACCTCCACTAACAAATCCAACCAATTTCTTCTGACCCATCTTTGCCAAAAGATATGAGCTAATGACAGGACAGGGCTGTCTTGTAAGAGTAGCCAAGTAGGCTAGGGAACAAACATATTCTTGACATAATAAAGGGAAAACATACTGTTTATCTCTTTAATAACCATCTTGAGGAAAATTAATGTTACTTTGTCCTTTGTGCAGAACAGTAATTGGATTGTGTGTTTCATTTATATCTGGACAAAGGCCAGGATATTGAAATACTTCCCAATATTAGATTTTCTTGTTTAAAAATTAGATTTTATTGGCATTCTCTTTCCGAGATTTCTTCATTAAAAGCTTCATTAAACATAAATCTTCTTTTACACAGCAGAAAACAAAATTATTTTAAGGAGGTCATTTCAAAAGTCTTTTGAACGGGTGGGTGGGGCTAAGCTTTACACTGGTAGCTTGTCTTTTCCCAGGGATCTGGCATTCCAGGGACAAAATGATAATCTACTTTGCCTGCATGTGTCTAATATTAATGACATGGATGCTTGAAGCCATATAACAAGTTAGCAAGTTCTAGAGTCTAAGGCTATTACAAATATGACATTTAAAAAATTGAGGGATAGGGAGCAGGCTGCAGAGGTTTGATTCAACAACACCCTAACCTTGGGGGCCTCTTCTACTCTGGAAGAGATGAAGTCATCCATTAGGGAGAGAGGGTTTGCATAGCAACTGTGCTGAAAAATGCAACTGGGCATGAAGTCCACTTTATACTTAACTTTGATTATGGCTTCCGAAGAGTGATAGACACAGAGCTCACAAGGGTGACAGGGAGAGTGACAGTGATATTGTTTACCTACCTTAAAACTATTTTCTATTCCTTACTCCCTGCAAAAAAAAATTGGACAGGCTCACTTCTCAGCACTGTGCAACATAATTTTCTGGGCAGAGAATGTGCAAGCCCAGTTTTACCCTTGGTCTCTTGGTGCTGTGTTTCTGGCTCACACCTTTCTGAGGGAAGGGAGATAATTAAATGGTTTGGTTTGAAAGGCCTTCCCTACTGGGCTGCAAGCTTCATGTGCAACAAAAATAAACAAATACAATGTGAGATGTCAATAAGGGACAATCATAATAAAGAATGGAACTATCTAGGAGCAGGACCTTAAAACCAAGATATGTCTGTGTCAAAAGTCTGCAAAGTTATTCTGTGATGATTAAAAATGGAGTGTAAAACACTTATCAAAAAATATATAAACATACACCTGGGTGAGGTGACTCATGTTTATAATCCCAGGATTTGGGGAGGTTGAGGCAGGAGGAATGCTTGAGTCCAGGAGTTTGAGACCAATCTGGCAACATAGTGAGACTTCATCTCTTAAGAAAAAAAAATGAGCCAGGTGTGGTGGTGCTCACCTGTCATCCCAGTTACTTGGGAGGCTGAAGTGGAAGTATTGCCTGAGCCCAGGAGGTTGGAGTTGAAGTGAGCCATGATTGTGCCACTGCACACTAGACTGGATGACAGAGTGAGAATTTGATGGGGAAAAAAAGCATATATATTCCCAAAAGAAGCAAATAGCAGCAACAACAACAAAAAAAACTTGATTGTCACATATGAGCTTGTAATATCTTGTTAGTTCTTACCTATAATCTTTCTAAGGAGACCACAGATAAAATGATTCCGTTTGGGCTCTGGATGGGTATGAAGGGAGGGTGATAACTTTCAGGGCTCAGAAGCACTGGGAACCTGGAAGCCAGGGCTTAGTGTGGAATTAGAGCTCAGAGGAACCAGATTCTGAGACTCCAGAAGCCAGGGTGGGTCGAAAACCCTGTGTTTGGAGAAAAAGTGGAAACTGGATTCTAGGCCACATGTTAGCAAGAGTCAAGGTGAAAGGTAAAATGGACCCAGTGGGTGTTAGGAAGCTGGGCCTGGGCAAAGTCTCCAAGACCAGGTAACACAGGTGTACGTTCTTCTAGGTCATCTGAGGCTGAGCCCCCTCGGCAAAGGCAAGACTGTAAGATCTTGTAGCTGACCCACTCCTTCCCTCTCCTGCTGCCAGAAGTTAAGCTCTCTTTGAGCTTTCTTGCTGGAAATCTTTTACTCTCAAGGTCAAGAGTAAGTCTCCACAAGGACTTTTTCAAAACATCTCTGGGCGTGGTGTGAGCACTCTTGCTTTGGGTCCGGGGATTCTCAGGCAGGCTTCTGGGGGTAGGGGTAGCGGGGAGATGTGTAGGATGAAGAGGGTGTTGGCAGGGGCAGTTTAGGTTGTAGTGACTTCATATGGAAAGAGGTGACTGGAATTGGATAGTTATGAACCTTGGACGGCTCCCTGGTCACTCCTTTCACACTCCCTCCTGGCCAAACCTCCTTCAGACAGCTTGTTCTGGGAAGTGTAATGAATTCAATGACAGCAGATAAAAAAGAAAATGGCATGGTCTCAGCACAAAGAGAATATGAGACAAAAAATGTAATAGAAGCAGTCAAACTGACCAAAAGATGAGTAATATTGACCAGAGAAATATCCTATGGAGCAGAAAAAAATACTGAGGCAGTACAAAGAGTTTAATGAGGGATGCCTTCCCTGAAGAAAGCCCATGAAACAGAGGTGTAAAGACAGAGAGAAGAAAGCCAGGTGTGGTGGAGTAAGCCTGTAATCCCAGCACTTTGAGAGGCTGAGGCAAGAGGATTGCCTGAGTCAAGGCATTTGAGACCAGCCTGGGCAACTTGGTGAGACCTTGTCTCTACAATAAATCAAAAAAATGTAGTTGGGTGTGCTGGTGTGCCTGTAGTCCCAGCTACTTGGAAGGCTGAGGTGGAAGGGTTGCCAGAGCCCAGCAGGTCGAGGCTGTGGTAGCCATGATCATGCCACTGCACTCCAGCTTGGGTGACAAAGTGAGACTCGGACTCAAAAAAAAAAAAAGAGATGACAAGACAATGAGGCAAGCATGGGAGGCAGAGAGGAATGGTGGTGGTGGTGGTGGGGGGGGGAAATACCTGGTAGACTTGACTTTACTCTTGATAGTTCCATACTGATGAAGTGGGTGGACAAAGACCAGGGTATAGAAGACCTAAGTGGCCTGGTTCATAAGGTAGATATGGGTAATATGTGTTAAACTGTGTACCTACAAATAGGGAGTTTATTTCCCTACCCTCCCACACTGTGGTTCTTAGAATGCCTATCAAGCTATACCTGTTCTCTTGGTCATCTCATCCAGTATCATGGCTCCACACAGTTCACATACAGACACCTCCAGCTAAAAGTCTCCCTGAACTCCTACCTCTTACATTCACCTGCCCACTCCATACCTTCATGTGGATGTGAAACAAGCATTGCAAACTAAATTTGTCAAAACCGGAACTCCCAACACCCCATGCTGGCCAGCCACTGTTCTTATAGCCAATACCATGGTAGTGAGTGGGAATTCCATTGTAGCTTGGGTCATGCCTCACATCCAATCCGTAGTCACATCATCTCCACCTTAAAAAATGTCCAGATTCCAGATGCTTCTCACCACCTGCACTACTGCCCCATACTCCAAGGCAGCAACCCTGAGAACTCGTTGCTGGTCCCCCCACTTCTGTCCCAGACCCCTCACAGTCCATTCTCTTGCCACTGCCAGAGTAATCTCATGTCACTCTTCTGCTCTTTATTCCTCTGTGAATAAAGTCCAAAGTTTTTGTTTGTTTGTTTTTTGAGTCAGAGTCTCACTCTGTCGCCCAGGCTGGAGTGCAGTGGCACACTCACAGCCACCATAGCCTCAACCTGCTGGGCTTAGGTGATCCTTTTGCCTCGGCCTTCCAAGTAGCCAGAACTACAGGCGGGCACTACCACATCCTGCCCATGGCCACCCCAGTGTCAACCTGATGGGCTCAGGCGATCCTTCCGCCTCACGAGGTCTCACCAAGTTGCCCAGGTTGGCTTCGAACCCCTGGACTCAGGCAATCCTCTTGCCTCAGCCCCAAAAAGTGCTGGGATTACAGGAAGGCCAAAGTTTTACAACAACCTGCAACTCTTCCCGTTACCTCTCACCTCCTCTGTTCCAACCACTGTCCTCCTGGATTGGGCCAGGAGCAGTGTCTCTTTCTATTGTCTCAGAGACATGCTCTTTCCTGTTGTCCACATGGCATACTCTCTTATTTCAGGTCTTTCCTCAAATGTGGAAACTATTCTTCTTCTTTTTTTTTTTTTTTGGTAGAGATGGGGTCTCACTATGTTGTCTAGGCTGTTCTCAAACTTCTGTTCCTCCTGTCTCTGCCTCTCAAAATGCTGGGTTTACAGGTGTGAGCATCTGGCCAAAAATTGTTCTTTAATGAAAACAATATTAGGACTTGCTGACTTGTAAGATCCTTAGGTGATGAGGGTTCAAAACAAAGATTGATTTAGGAGACATAATAACAATGATAACAGTTCACGTGAGTGCTTTACACTGCAGCAAGCACTGCCCCATATGTATATTTAAATTATGAAAACAACACTGCAATTAGATATTGTCATTTGTATTTTACAATGGGACACAAAATCTCAAATAAGCTACCTTGTCCAAGGTCACACAGCCAGTAACTTCTATAACTAGGAAGTACAGACTTCACTCCAATCTTATGGCCCTGAGGCAAGTGTTCTCTCTTTCCTACATTGAAGTTTATTGTGTAATAATAATAGTAGTTTTCATTGTAAAGGTCTTTCACTTCTCTGGTTAGGAAGATGCCAAGGTGTTTCATTTTTTGTGTGGCTATTGTGAATGGGATTGTGCTTTTTATTTGGGTTTCTGTTTGTTTATTGTTGGTGTATAGGAATGCGACTGTCTTTTGCACATTTATTTTATACCCTGAGACTTTGCTAAAGTCCTTTATCAGTGCAAGGAAGTTTTTGACAGATTCTCTTGGGTTTCCAAGGTACAAAATCTTGTCATCCGCAAAGAGGGATAACTTGAATTCCTCTTTTCCTTTTTGAATAACCCCCATCTCCATCTTTTGTCTGATTGCTCTGATTAGGACTTCCAATACAGGAAGGGTGAGAGCGGGCCTCCTTATCTTGTTCCGGTTTTCAGGGGAAATGGTTTCAATTTCTGTCTCTTTAGCAGTATATTGGCTATGGGTTTCTCATAGATGGCTCTAACTGGTTTGAGGCATGTTCCATCTATGCCTAGATGTTCAAGGTTTTTTAACCAAGAAGGGGTGCTGAATTTTATCAAAAGCTTTTTCCACCCCTAATAATATAATCATGTGGCTTTTGTTTTTACATCTGTTGATGTATTTAATTACGTTTGTGGTCTTGTGGATGAATATACCAGGAGGATTTCAAATCACTCTATGAAAAGAATACATACACACCCATGTTTACTGCAGTATTATTTACAATAACAAAAACATGGAACCAACCGTACTGCCCATTGAATGAGGACTGGATTTTAAAAATGTGGTACATATCCACAACGGAATCTTATGCAGTCATAACGAAGGACAAAATTATGAACTTTGCAGCAACCTGGATGGACTCAGAGTCTATAATACTGAGTGATCTATCACAGAAACAAAGAACTGAGTATTCTCACTCATCAGTGGACCTTGAACAATTATCATAATGCTATAATCCTATAAGAAAGGGATTGGCAGTAGTGGGAAACTGCGGTGGTGGGTGGGGCTTACCTCATCAACAAGGGTACTTGCAAAACGAACATCTGTATACCTAAACCCGAATTATAGCCCCATCTTCAAAATAAAAAAAATTTAAAAAGTAATAGTTGAAATGATAATAACAGTAGTGATGACAGCAGCTAACATTTCCCGAGTACTTCATACAAAGCACGATTTTAGGCTTCTTTCCTTTTGTTTTAAAGTCAAAGTCTCAGCCGGGCTTGGTGACTCAGCCTGTGATCCCACGCCTTGGGTGGCTGAGGTGAGTGGATTGCCTGAGCCCGCGGGTTCAAGACCCGCCTGGGCAACTTAGTGAGACCTCATCT
>NW_007249777.1:829882-849078 GCF_000164805.1 Carlito syrichta
GGCGACAGAGTGAGACTCCAACTCAAAAAATAAATAAATAAATAATAAATAAATAAAGTCAAAGTCTCACTCTATTGCCCAGACTGGAGTGCAGTGGCGCGCTCATGGACCTGGAACTATAGGCACGCACCACCATGCCCAGTTAATTTTTAAAAAAAATTTATTGTAGAGATGAGGTCTCACCAAATTGCCCAGGTTGGTCTCGAACACATGGGCACAGGCAATCCTCTCACCTTGGCCTCCCAAATGCTGGGATTATAGGTGTGAGCCACCGCATCTGGCCTAGGCCTCTTACGGACATTCATTCACTGAATGCTTCAATTCGTTCACTGAAGACTCCTAGGAGGTAAGCACTATTTTTTTGCAGTCTGCATAAAGGGAGACCGGGTCATTACCAGGATGGATAACCTGTCCAAGGTCAATCCGTGGTAAAGGCAGAGCCAAGATTTATAGCCAGCTCCTGGGTCTTTCCCCACACTCTCAATTCCTGCTTGGTCTTAGAACATATTCTCTCTGCTTTTGCTAGACATGCCAGCCGCAGCATACAGTTACACCTAAGTGAATTCTCCAGCCAGGTGATTAGAGATCAACTGTGCTCACCAAAGCTTTCTTGAAGGCATCTCTAGTTAAAGAAACACTATCTTTAAATTGAGGTTAAGTGTGAAAATTTTCAACATAATCAGTGACTGTCAGAGGTTGTAAGACAGTTAAGCAGAGGTTTGCAGTTCCTGAAATATACCATGACCACCTTTTCGAAAGTAGATGTTTTGTCTCTAAACCAGATGCACAGTACTGCAGATGAACTTTTCAATTCAGTAGCAACTTGTATTTCTCCAGGGAGGCTCCCAGCAAGCAGATGAAAGAGAGCTTGCCTTACCTGGGGTGATTGTAGGCGATCTGCTTGAACTCGTTGTTCCAGTGAGGTCTCCCATAGAAGGTTTTCTGCTTTAAGCCTGTAATCACATCAGTACTTGCATCCCAATGTAGAGCTATATGAACTGCCTAAAGAAAACAACCATGGCATCAGGCGACATCCAGAAAAAAAGAATAGAAGTCTTCTATAAATCAAGGATGAAGTCATTATGCTCATCTGTAGACTTAGTACTTTTTCTTTTTTTTTTTTTATAGCTGGAAATGCCTATCATTATTCGCAGATATCATTGATTTTGCACTTTAGGGCAAGTGGTATATCTCATTTATCTTTGTATCAAGGCTTTATGGGAAAAAAGTGCTTCCTATACATGGTAGGTGAGGAATAATATTAAGTTAGAAAGCACATATATATATATTTTTTTCTTTTCTTTTTTAGCTGGGGTCTTACTCTGTCACCCAGGCTGGAGTGCAGTGGCACACTCATGACTCCCTGCAACCTTAACCTCCTGGGCTTAGGCGATCCTCTTGCTTCAGCCCCAAGAATAGCTAGGTTTACAGGAGCCACTACGCCTGGCTAGTTTTTTGTTTTTTGGTTTTTTTTTGGTATACACAAGGTTGCCTGTATTGCCAAGGCTAGTCTTGAACTCCTGGGCTCAAGCAATTCTCTGACTTTGGCCTCCTAAAGTGCTGGGATTACAGGCATGAGACCCCGCACGCATCCAGCGTGTTTTTCTTTAACAGGAGGAGAATAATACAGTAAATGTAGTTAAGAAAAAGCAAGCACTAAATGACTTTCTTTTTTTTCTGCCAAACTTCTCAAAAATTAATCTCTGCTTGCTATCCTCCCTTACTTTTTTGGGGGGGTTGGGGTATCACTCTGTCGCCCAGACTGGAGTGCAGTGGCCACTCCCGGCCACCGCAGCCTCGCCTGCTGGGCTCCGGTGATCCTTCCGCCTCGGCCTTTCCAGTAACTGGAATTACAGGCATGCACTACCACGCCCAGCTGATTTTTTGATTTATTGTAGAATGAGGTCTCGCCGCCCAAGCGGGTCTTGAACCCGTGGGCTCAGGCAATCCACTAACCTCAGCCTCCCAAAGGCACAGGATTATAGGCTGAGCCACCGAGCCTGGTTTATCCTCGCTTACTTAATATTAGACCCCAGGGATGTGAGAGGGGCACTGCCAGATTAAAGTGTTATGAAATGTCCAGGAAGAAACTGCATCTTATGATCAGATCTGCCCAGTGGACTGAAACGATTTGATGTTTACTATCCGGTCTCAATTACTGGGAGGATGTTGAGTCTGGCGGGCAGGACATAATGGCCAGAGCCTAGCAAGGGGCTTGACTGTAGCTCTGTGCCCAACTTTTTGCCTTCAAATCAAACAAATCCACCTAGGCATCACGTAACTTGTGGTCAATAAGTAGGAGCCCAGGGCATCTTCATCCCTTTTGATCATTTTTTAGGTTGCTGTCATTTGTTTTTGCTTCTGTTGTGTTCTGGCAGCTACTTTGCTTCTGCCTCCTGGGGTTTGTGTCCTCTGTGCTCACTCCTTAGACCAGGCATGTCCAAACCACGGACCATGGGCCTCATGTAGCCCAGGACAGCTAGTAACGCGGCCCCACAAAATCTTTTGACATCATGTACTTTTCAACATTTATTTTCTTGTGTGACCCCATGCATAGTTCTGTTTTTGAAGTTCACAGTTACACCTTATTCATTATATTTTTGGCAGCACATACATTTGTGAGCAGCTGTTTTCAATTATGAAGCACACGAAGAGCAAAATTCGAGCAAACATTTCTGACAAACATTTTGGGAACTCACAAAGTATTTTGACCATTTTCATCAAACGAGGCATGGATAGATTAGTTTTACAAAAACAAGGTCAAATTTCCCACTAGTTTCACATTGTTCTCATTTTTGAAATGTTATTAAAAATATAAAGAAGTCTTATTATGTATATACACTAACTATATTGTATAATTCATGTGGCCCAAGCCAATTCTTCTTTACTTGATGCGGCCCAGGGAAGCCAAAAGGTTACTCAGTGCAGCTCAGAGAAGCCAAAAGATTGAACACTCCTGCCTTAAGCCCACCAACAGCTCTTGAGCTCACCTTTTTTCCTCTTTGGTGCTCAGTTTGCTCTCACCCTCTGACTCTTCCTGATCCTGACCAGTCTGGGTAATAACCCTGCTGGGTACAACTCCTGTCCCAGGTTCCTGCTGCCAGCCTGACTTCCTGGCTGACCCTCTCTCGAGTCTAAGAAAGCAGATGAGGCTAGGGTGGATCAGCTGAAAATAATGGATGTGCCCTAATAGCCCAGGAGACAATGGTAGACTGGATGTCAGAAGTCCAGGCCCAGGAGGTTGCCAGCAGGCAAGTCTAACCCCAGGTGTTGAGACTACTATTGGAAAAGAGTTTGGGAATAGGACTCCAGGCAAAGAGAGGGTGGGAAAAAAAGGCAGAGGGTGGTAAGGGACATGTCAGGGACGGGGGATAGTTTGAGCAGAAACACGGGCATATGAAAGTGATGGGCAAACATGCATTGCTTGGAGGCTCTGGTGTCAGAGGAAAATGATGGGGTGGGTGGGGCTCGAGTTGGGAAGGGCCTTAAAGTGCTTGCTAAGAAGTTTGGGCATTGTCTCATACACAAAAACGACCCACCCTACTTACATTTGTGGTACCGCCAATCACTGATGTTCAAACATTTGGAATTACATTTGTTCCATATTTCTCAGTCCAATGTTCAATTAATCTCCAAATTCTGTTGATTTGCCCTTCATAATACCTCTTCCATCTGTTCCTTCTGTATTTGTCATTTTGCCACTTTGAGGTTGTTGAATTCAGTTGATCAACTGGCTATTTCTAAAACAGCCTCTTGATTCTTTACTGACAGAATGAGCCAATTATTTTTTCCTTAAATGTGGAGATTAGTGATTTCCTGTCTGAAATTAGGGAGTCTAAATAATTTTCAACATGCCATAGCAAAAACTTAAGAAGATATCTATTTTAATGTACTTGTATTTAGAACATAATATCCATCTTATGGAATGTTCCTGGAAGTGGCAGGGATGGGGAGGGACAGGGTTCTGTAGCCACAAAGTCAACTTCAGTACACAGTCATGAGAACCTCAGTCTATGACTTCCAAATGGCAGAGAAGTTCTAGGTGGATACTTGGAATCTATTCGTTTTAGAAGTAGAAGAATAGCATAGTACTAGAAAGCAAAAGACAAAAACTGTGTCTGGACTCTGCCAAATGGACCATCAGTCAAAAATCCCACTTGAATAAGGGAGATGTTTGTTTGGAAAACATAATTAATGCTATATAATTCATTAAGATGTTTCAAGCCTAGTTCCCAAGAAACCTACATTTCAAGTTATCCCAGAGGATTAAATATTTAAGGAGAGCTGCAAATAAGACCATAAAAATTTACTCAGCTACTGAATTTCTAGCAAACTCTTGCTCATTTGCAGAGTCAAATTACAGTGATGTTTTATAGAGCCTGTGTGTGTGTGTATGTGTGTGCACGAGAGAGAGAGGGAGAGAGAGAGAGAGAGAGAGAGAGAGAGAGAGAGAGAGAGAGAGAGACAGCATTCATTTGTAAATTTAGTGATTAATGCAAATCTCCTAGGCTCAAACATATTTTCCTTAAAAGTATATATCAATAACAGCTGGTACGTGCGTGCTGACTAGAATATACATTGTGTAACCTAGTAATCACATCATTGTTAATTCCCACATTTGAAGAGTTAAAAGGGATTAAAATGTAATGACCATCATTCAATATGATTAATATCAAAATATGACTATTGTCAATATTTTGGTATACATTATTTTTGGTAAGCTCTGTCTTAATATTTCATTAATACAATACACTGCAGAACACCTGTAAAAACATCATCTTGATCATAGGTAAATAAGCATACATGCACACAATTTCTAAGAGCACCTTAAGGAAAAAAATTTCTACACAAATCATGTATTCATAATAATTATTTTCTACAGGTGCTCACGTACTTTGTATTACAAAATGTTGAATGTAAACACCTAGGAATCTTTTATGCTTAACTCTGCACAGCTAGAGGCACAGAATTAGAAACAATTAGGAACTCAACAAAATGATACAGTCAATCAGTAACATTTGTTTGATGTCACTCTTAAGAGACAAACACAAATTTGTTTGGGATTTCTAGTCTTTAGATTGTCTTCTGTTGCCCATCCTTTCCTATTCCTCAGCAAGTTAACTGTAGGCTCTTTTATTGTTACAGCTTGAATAGCGCTGGTTAATCCGGTTTTAGTTTATTCTTCTTTCCTTTTTAAGAACATAAAAATAATTCTCTCATGCTACCACATAGCTATAAAGATCATTGAAACTGTCCCTCTTCTCTTTGCTCTGTATTAGATAAGTTAGGTAATATTACTCAATCTTAGAGTCTTATCAATACCTGATTTTCATCCCAGCCAGTGAGAAATATATGATAACTCAGAAAGTGAGTTTTCCCTTGCTCACTCATCCGTGTTTCCAGTAAGAGTAAGAGATCAGCAAACCACTCAAAAGCTGTTGCATCTCGGCAAATCCAGTAGAAATACACCTGTCAGGAGAGAAGTAGAGAGAACTGATCTGTTTCTCTTTTCATAATATGCTGATAATCGCAGACTACTTTATTTCCATTAAATTATTTGAGCCAAATGGGCACTTCTGCATAATAACGTGCTTTGTTTTTTTCTGCCAGCAAACAAATAGTCACATTGTGATTTCTTTTGAAAAAAAAAAATTCACATTGTGTTTGAAAAAGCTCAGAGTGAATTCAGAGAATCGGGAACCTGTGGGCCGTGCCAGTTTCCCTGGATGAGGATCAACTCACCACATTTCTGGCTGTGCTGCTTTGGAACAAGATTAATAATCATAACTAGCTGTGCCTTTCACTGCTCCCCAAGGGGGATAAACCGCTAGAACAACCCCTTCATCTTTACTTATGACCTAAGCTCTGGATTTGAACTCTCTTCTCCAGAGACCCCAAAGGCTTGGGCACTAATCCACTTCGCTAGCCCCAGCCACTGGGGAGTGGAGATTATGGTAATTTCAGAATCAAGTCACACAGGCCAGAAATTTCCTCTCAGTGAGACATATCGGTGTCCAAGAAAGCTGGTGGGTGGTGGCTGTGCGTGTGTGTCAACTGCTATAATGAAATTATGACTAGGAAGAATTAAAAAAAAAACTGTGCTGAGCAAATGGTGTGTGACAAGAAGTAGTTTGGGCTTGCTAAAATAAAGCCTTCATTTTTGTGCTTTGAGTTTCAAATAATTGTATCTAGAAGAAACCACAGGAGGTAAATCTATTAATTCTCTCCATTTTTCTCACACTCTAACCCTTTTCTGCCCATATCCCTCTCCTGTACCTTCTCCCCTGAGAGACATCTCTACAGCTTAACCATGTCTGTGAGGGTCTGGTCTCGATTCCAGGCGCTGTCTACTGCATCCCCTCCTGGAAATACCTCTCCTGGTCAGTGTTCTCTTTCCTCCCTCTCTGCCAGGCAGCTTGCAAGCTCACAGTCTTATAATCAGAGTTATAAATGATAGTTAATTAATAGATCAAATTCATAAGGAAAAAAATCAGAGAATGTATTTCAAGGCTAAACATCTTGTCTGTTCTCTTCAGATTTATGCAGGAATTTATAATATTAACAGTCTGGAAGACTAAAAGCTGGTGAGAATAAGACTTTTTCTCTGAAGAATTAGAGCCTACCTATTTGTTGGACAGCTCCTTTTCAGAAGGTCACTAAGGTATTAATTCCAAGACATATAATCCCTCAGCCCCTAAGCACAATGACCTTCTCAGGAAGAAAGGAGGGTGCCTTCTTTTTTCTGACTCTCATCTCTTCCTGGAGATTACCAAAGTCCTTCCTGGCAGCATGCATGTGACACAGAGCTGAGTCAGAGGTAACCTCGGGTGAACACGCCATGAGTCCCCACGAATAGGGGAGTTGTGCTCATCCATTTATCCACTGATTTAACTAATATGTATTGAACGCCTACGATATGGTATGACTGTTCTATGCTCTGGATCTGTAGAAGTGAACAAGAAAGGCAAAAAATAAAAAATAAAATCCCTGTCTTCATGGAGTTTGCATTTTAGAGAGAGAGGAAAGGTGATAAATAAGTAGGATGCAGAACAAAAAGTGCTATGCAGAAACATAAGGCAGGCTGGGAAGGGTGACAATATCAAGTTGAATGGTCAAGGAAGGTCTCACTGAGAAGGGGACGTTTGAGCAAAGACCTGGGGGAGGTGACAGGGTCAGATGGTCAGGGGAAGAGTTATACAGATGGTGGGAACAAAAAGTGTTGGGACCCTGAGTGGGACCTCTTAAGAAGGAGCCAGGAGGTCAGTGTGGTTGAAGCCCCATGAGGAGAGTGAGGGGGCAGCAGGAGATGACATGAAGGGGAAGGCTGGGGAAGTCTGAATGTTGCAGGGCTTTGTGGCCATTGTTGACTTTGACTCATTGAGGCAGGAAGGCATTGGAGTGTGGCAAGCCGATGAGTTCCACGATCTGAAGCATATGGAAGAGTCCCTCTGGCAGCTGTATTGGGATTAGACAGGGCAGTGTGGGGGAAAAGGAAGGAAGAAAGGGGACAGTGAGGAAGTGCATTTTATATTCTAGGTTGGTGCTGAATACTGCCATCTTCTTTCCTTTCACTTTGTGGAGTGCCCAATCTGAATGATTCCTGGAAAACCTCAGCTCTCACTTTGACTTGCTTTGCTCCAGTAAAAATGGAAAATCTACTGAGCAAATTGAATGCAGGGCTCACCTTTTCACCTCCCGCTCTTTCCTGCCCTTGGTGTGTTGTTTTTATCTTAGAGCATTAAGGGTGGCATTTGACATAGAGCAAACATTATTGATTTATCTTCTATATTTCCCACCCTTTAAGGCATATTTTAAAAATACATTCATTTAAGGCATAACAAACCAGAGTGTATGCTTTAAAAATTTTTTTTTTTCAATTTCAAATCTAGTCCCCATCATCCTTTCTGGAAAACTACCCACACATGAACTTTTATCCTTTCAAAGAGAAACCTTTCCTGTCCTTACTTTCTCTTGGCCTACCTAGCTACGTGTCAGTGTTCTTAGGATTTGCCAAGCCTTTTATACTTTTTGCTTCCTTATAATGGCTTTGTGTGTTTTTCCCTTCGTAATTGACTTATGGGTGACACTGGGCAGCTTTGGTACAAGAGGCTATGGAGGGAAAATGGATAGGTTCAGTAGAAGTGCTTCAGGCAGAAAAAGAAAAAAAGAGACTTTGAACGGAAGAAAACGGTATTTACTTTGACTCTCTTTCATCTTTCTAATGGCAGGGGACGCTCACTGTGAAGAGACATAAGAGTTCCACCTCTGCATTTCACCCAGTAGAAAGGACCTGGTCAATGATGGAGCAAGTATCCCAAACAATAGGCTGCAACTGTGTGATCTTGATTTCCAGCACTCACCCTGGCTTGGTCTCCAAAAATAAAACAACCCGAAAACCAGTTACTTATCTAAAGCGTGGCTTTCAGAATTCTGTAGGCTGATATCAGAGGACAAAAATACTTATGGTTACTTTAAAAGATTTTATTAAACAGAAGGTCATTCTCAGAAAAATAACAAAAGTTCTGAATGTTCATAGTAATAAAGTGTGTGTGTGTGTGTGTGTGTGTGTGTGTGTGTGTGTGTGTGTGTGTGTTTACAGGACTCATCCCACACATTCTTATAGAAATAGTGGATGCCCAGATATTTTAGGAGACCACTCTAGGACTGTGTCATGGGGTTGGGGGTTTCTGTGTTTTGGTGACCTGGCACAGACTTTTGCTGTCACATGGTTCCTAGACATTAACGATGAGATCAAACTTAGCCTCGCCCATGCATGGAGGTCTCGAAACTGAGTGGCACGCTCAATATCAGGGTCTCTGTGAGAACATCCCACTCTCACGTTCCCCGAAGCCTGGGCTTCTGTTTAAGAATTCTTCAGTAGCATACATAGACCAGGTCAACATGGTCTGGGGCTGGTAGGAAACGGACTTGTGCTATATTTTGATGAAGAATTTTAGAAAGTGAATTAAGTAGAACTACCATTCAGTGTTACCACCAGAGCCTGTGGACTCTCTCATTAGAGCTGGATACTTTCAGGCTATTGCCTCTCCAAAGCCTATGCTGGACCATGAATAGATATCCACAGACACATGCATAGGACACTTCCACAAATGTAACCTGAATTTCTTTAGCTACAAAATCAACTTCCAGAGAATGAAACAGGAAAAAAGTTATTTATCCATGTCAGTATTTATGGCCCAGAACCCCTCAAAAGAAGGCCAGCATACATCAGGAGGAGGGTTTAGGAGTTTAGGATGCAGCATAGCATAGTACAGAATTAAACGTTGGGAGACTACGAGTTGGTCCCTGTTCTGGACTTCTGGCTTCACCATGTAGGAGCTGTGTAGCTGGACACAGATTATTTAACTTGAGCCTACATTACTGCATATGTAAAATGGCAATAAACATGAACAACAACTCATGAGATTATTGCGAGGGTGAAAGGCTATGGTTTATTGAAGCATTTAGCACAATGTCTGAAAGACACATTAAGTACTCAGATGTGAGCTGCTATTGTTACTGCCCTCGTTTGTCATTTGGAGGAGCTTACAGAATGAATGCAATATGTTTATAATATAAAGCAGGGGGCATTCATCTTGCTTGGTAAGTATTCCCATTGGTCACTGCTGGTCACTGGGAGGAGGTGAAGCCAAACTTTATCTCTACTGCCAGTCAGAACCAGGATCTCAGCATTGATCATGAAGACATAGTCCATAACAAGGAAGGCCTTTGGTGTGTGCTAAACCCAGATGGAGGCGTTTTACAGGAAGCTAGGGGACTGCCTTGACCTACGCCTCCCACAAGGAGAAGGCTGGTGAGTTACGGTATCCTTTACATTGTGCAAAAGAGAGAACAGTAAGGACAGATGCTTGAAACCAGAAGGGTGACAGAGATTCTGCACAGAGGGAAAACCAGAACTGTCTTCCAGAAATAAAACTCTCTCAGAAAAGATAAAGACGTAACTGATATTCAGAAAATATACTGGCTCTTCAATAAATGGTTACTATTATTGTCCTGTTTTAATTTTGTTGTTGTCAAGGTAATCTTGGATGAATACAATAGCGTACAAGAAGAAATATAAGAAGTAGTTCTTCTTATTGATAAACCTCCCTAATGTGTAAAACTTCTAATTTTCAAGAGGTAAAATTATAAAATTGTTTTTATGGTGCACCCTTGTAAGACTGAGACCATCACTGTTCAACCCTAAGCTTCTTCCTAAAGTCTTTATCCTTAATATTGACTACTTCATGGCTATGTTGCTGCTTTGCCCTGTGGCCAAGAACTGACCTTTTTTGTGTCTTTATTTGTTCTAATAACAATGAATAATTATTGTTGGACAACTGAAACATTCATTAATAGCATAATGGTTCAATAAATTGTGGACTGTCCACACTATGGAATACTCTGAAGGCACCAAATAAAGTGAAACAGATCATTAGGTATTGACACTGAAGGTGCTTGAAGTCATGCTATAATGGAAAACAAAAACAAAACAAATAGCACATGCCACCCCCCATACCCCTACTTCTTATGCACAAATAATACCCCTTGCATCCGTGTACAGGTATGTGTATATCAATGCATAGAAAGGGGATGGAATAAGACACATTCAACTATTTAATGGGGAGCTCCTTGGGGACAAAGTCTGGGAGGTGGTTAGTTTGGGGAGGGAGGTGAATGAAGGGAGATTTTTGAATGTGTGTTTTATTTGAGCCTTTTACAAGGAGACTGTAGTCATGTGTGGCTTGTGTGGTTCATGAACCAAGATATTAAAAATATGTATACTGGTCACCTCCCCACAGGGTGATGGGAAGGTCTGATGGGGTCCTGAAGCTTTCTAAGGTCATCCAGTGAGTTGATGAGAAGCACACATTTCTTTAGGAGAGGGGAGTATGGCCCCTCCTAAAGAGACCAATTGATTACAGCACTCTGGGAGTTAGCAGAGATGAACAATTCCAGGAGTAGCCAGAGCGCCAGTGTGAGGGAAAGTGAAAGTAAATAATTTCTCAAGCTAAACCGATTAAATTAAATGCATTTTTCATTCATTAGGAAAGAGAGCAGGTCCTCCTTTGTTTTATTAACATATTTAAGTAGAGTAAGGGTTTTTGTCTTTCTTGGCCTCTTTCCCTTGTTCCCACTGGCCTATGCTGACTTTTTATTTGAATTATCTGTTTATTATATTAGGTTAAGAACCCAAAGGCCATTTTGCATGGGACACACTATAAATACTCATTATCGCGGTTATATATTATTGAACTGATGAAGGAAGACAATTTATGAAGAAATTAGACTATCTCAGTTTTTCTGCAATCTATTTTATTGTAGTCTGAAGATCACATATGCAGCTAAGAAAATAAGCCAAATCTTCTAGTAGGCAGTTCTCTCAGGTCTGTCTACATGGCTGTGATATTAGGGAAAACCAAAATGTGTAAGCCAATCTATTTATGTCAGCAAACTTCCCCCTCCCTCCCCATTCACACACACCTATTTCATTCATCATTTTGACAGTTTGCACAAGCAAACCATCCTAATTTTTTTTCAAGAACTCTTTTCACAAATTGAGTGTGATGCAGAATTAATCATACCCGTGAGGCAAGCGGTGGAAGACTTTTATCGCTATAGGGCATAGACCCCCCTCAGCATTCGGCTTTCTCCACATTGCATCACAGAGAATTCTCAACCAACCTCACCCCCTCCCTCAGCCCACAGGAACACAAGGTTCTCATCTGCCTTCAACTCAGAGAAGTTTGGCTCGCTCTTCTGTGTCAAAAATACTTCTTCAATGTATTACAACTTTCCTCCATTGTTATCACATTCAAGCCACCAGTACACTTATTGTTATTTTTGCCTTGTTGAATGGCTTCCTCCTGACTTGTCTCCTGTTCTCTCCCCGCCTTCTCTCATGTCTTTAAAACTAAAAGATAGTTAGAAACAAAGGCATTTTACAGAATCAGCTTCAATTAGAAAATGTTACTTTTGACCCTAAGTAAGTGGCAGGTGCTTATTAGTTCTGCTTCTGCATCTCACTTAGAAGTTTTCCAGAATTTTGTGGATAGAGAAGAAGGGAAAGAAGATACAGTTTGCAATGGTAACAAGTGAGAAAACTTCGGTGCAGGTTTTTTGCCATAGACTTGCAACTGGAGGCTTGTATGTACAAATTTATGCCATGTGCTAGCCAGTATTTTACACGTGGAGGAGAAAAGTCCCAACTAATTGTAGTTAACCCTTTAAGCTTAAAATTCCAGCTCTCAACGCCTATGCTGTTTTTCCCCCTTCTGTTGTTACAAAAGAGGACAATCAGAAAACCATAGCCCAGATCAAAAAGTGTGAAGACACGGTTAGATAAATATGTATTGCTTTGTTCTGCTGCACTTAAAAAATTATATAGGTGCAGACAGCATAGTGGAAGGAGTAGTATTTATATCTCAAAAGCATGTAGACAGCCCTGACAAATATTAGTTACATTAGCCTAATGATAGCGGCACACAAACTTACACAAGTTTCCTTTAAAAGAAAGAAACTTCCCAAACTTGTTCTCATGCCTGCAGACCCTAAGGAATTGGATCTTAAGTGTAAGTTTCAGTCTAAACTTTCAATAGCATGAAAACTTCTTTCACGAAAGAGCTTTGAAGTGGAAATCAGAAACACGAGTTCCATGGTCCTGACTCAGTGGCTAACCAGCTGGGTGACTTTGGACAAATCACTTCCACTCACAGGACACACGCAGAAGTTCAAGGTCATGTCTAAAGCTAGGAGATGAGGCCCTTTAAGCTATTTATGATTCTGTGCTTGAGTTTCCTTTCTCCCACATGTCATGACTCCCACCTTTATTTTCAGCTGAGTCTTGCTCAGGATTCCCTCAAATTTTTATGTTATGAAAGCATTGCTCTTTTTAAAATTTCCAACTCTATGGTTTCTGTTTTTTAGAATATAAATCAACAGCCCTGTTTGGTGGTTTTGTGTTGATATTTACCCCTTCCTCTGAAACAGCCTTGGGAAACCCCTCACACAGACCCTAGGAATAACAATGAAATGGTCAGAAAGGAGTCACTATTAAGATTATGTGGTTCTTGTTAAGATGTTGTGGGTTCTTATAAGCATTTCTCCTCTGTGTCCATAGTTAAATAAGTGGAATCTATTTTTTAAAGTATAAAATTACTGAACAGTCTTTTGGTTAGTTAAAAAAATAAGTTAATCTTAGTAATCATAAATTTGTATAGAAAATTACATAGAAATTGTCTATTCTTTCTAACATGTAGACATTTATTCACTCATTGATTTATTCAATATTTATAGAATATATGTGTGTCTGTGTAATATATATATATAATTATGGCGCTATCCAGGGAAGCCGTGTTCAAGGAACTCACTCACATTAGCTGGGGGAAATATTTTGTGACTCTTAATACAGAAATGAAAGATATGTGATATAACAGGAAGACAGCAAAAGAGTAGAGGAGGCTCAGAGAAGGGAGAAGCTATTCTGAATTGGGGGTGAGCCGAGGGATAAATGTTTCATGGCAGTATGAGAAGACACACACACATAATAGGTACTGAAGAAATATTGGTTGAGTGAGTAAGTGAATGAAAGTGAGACACACTCTCCATCACTATCTCTGTATGAAGCACCATATGACCTTTAGTGTAATGGAAACTGTGAAACAAAAAACCACCTCCCTAAGTAGGTATTACCTGGTAGACAGCAAGAGGTAAAGAAGAGTTTAGGGAAGCTGAAAAATCATCACAAACCATAACCAAAAGCTCTTGGGAGGCCCAAATAATCTGACACAGGTGCTGTTTTGTCTGCTTTGTTAAACATCTTGTGGTGTAGAGGAAAGATGAGCTTTGGCACGAAAAAGGATCTAGATTCAAAATCTATTTCTAATACATATATATATATTTTAGCTCTTTGTGCTTTAATTTCCTCTTTGGTAAACTGAGGATATTACTTATTCTGATGATTCAATAAGATGACTCTATTATTCCTATTAGCTTTGTAATCTAGATTCAGTTTTCTCATCTGTAACATGGGAATAAAAATGGTAAGTACCATAAAAGGACAACATGATACAGTGTATGTAAAGTGACGAACTCCACACCTGTTAGATAATCATTGCTTGATACATCTAGGCTATTAGTAGTAGTGGTACTAGTAATCTATTCATATCTTTGGCAGATATAATTAACATTAATATCATTTTATATATGTTATACAGTAATATTTTCACATTATTTGTTTTATTTGGTATTAAAACTCACTGTTGGATATAGATTCTTACTTCTCCATTGTGTGGATCAGAAAACCCAGCTTGGAGAGGTGAACTGAGGCACTGAGGACAATCCTTCAGTGAGGGCAGAATCAGGCAGATTCTCTGATGAAAGCGAAATTCAGATTCTCTGATTTGGAATCCCACAGTCTTCCCACAATATCACACTAGGGCTGTAGGAGGGGGTGTCCGTCATGTCTACCATGTGTTGTTTATGTCAAGGAAAGAACCAGATGGGCCTGAGTTTGAATCCTGCTGCTGCGTTTTACCACCCATGTATTTTCAGGCAAGTCACTCTAATCTCTCTAAGCATCAGGTTCCTTATCTGGAAAACAAACCTTGGATTACTTACTTTACAAGATTGTGGCGAGATTATAAACATCACATGAGAAAATATATGTCAAGCACCTGTCTCTTGGAAACTCATGAAATAACTAATTTTACACTTGTTTTTATTTGGGGAAGCCCCAACTTGAGAGATTTTCCAGTCTGGCATTATCCATGGTGCTTCACAGAACACTGTTCCTTAGTAGGTATTAGGTGAGGAAAGGGTCTGTGGCTAAATAGGCTTGGGAAGGATAGATGGAACAAAATGGAATGAGGCTATTTCCTGCAGAAGTAATTTAATAGGCTAGTAGACAAGGTGAGTCTTCTAAAGTGGAGTGTTGTAGGAACATTCCTCAAGTTGCTGGGGCCACAGAATTCTCTTTAGCGGATCATGTCAGGTGACAAATGTTCCATAGACTACACATCAGGATACGCTGAGTGAGTCAAGGCATCTCCTTTTGATACATGAGGAAACTGCAGTCAAAGGGGTCAACCAGAGAAGAAGTGGCGGGGCCAGGACCAGCGCCAAGCTCACAGGACGTCCTGGCTCCTCCTGCATTCACACCACTTGGGGCTATCAGGGCTCCTTGTTTACAGTTGCTCTAGGGCCTGCTGCTGGTCCTAAGAGGGTCAAAGTATGGGATGGAGTCTCTAGATAGGAAAAGGGAAGAAAAGGAATACTGGTGGCGGCTTATCAGAGAACACACAAGAAATCACAAAAGGGAGATTTGGAGATGGAAGACAGACTAAAAGAGGCAGGCCAAGAAAGCCCAACTGTGGCTTCTTGTGGAGATTCTGGGTCCGTGCGAGGAAGACATTGAATTGCATGCTTGCAACCACAGTATTAAGCTAAAGAGGTTAGGGAGAAACCTGCCTGTTAATGTCACTAACTGCCGTCCAGTCACATAGCCATTTGCAGCCTGTCCATATTTTATTGAGATGAGCAATTACATGTCCTGTAACGGCAATGAAGCAATAAAATTTATGTCTTGTCATCTTTAACAAGATTAGACATAACCCTAGTCATAAATGTAATACTGAGTGGTGAGGTTTTTAAGAACATAAGTATAGTTAAGGATCCTTGAGTTTATCCCTCATAGTTAATTAAAATCCTCCCCAAGAATTGGCAGATGATAGATATAAGGACTTTGAACCTTTTAATCCACGGAAGGGTGAACTAATGATTTTTCCATACCTTGCTCAGCTTCAGCTGGGTCTGTGACTCACAACATTTGTACCATATGGATTTCAGGAGAGCAGCAAAGGGAGTGACTCCGATTCCAGCAGCGATGCACACACTCACTGGATAGTGAAACACATCTGTCAGAGCGGCCCCGAATGGTCCGTCCACTGCCAGCCTGCAAGCACAGGGTGCAGCCCGTTTGACCTTCAGAACACTTTGCTCTTGAGCACAAAACTACCCTGACCCTGGTGATTTTTATGGACGTGTTTGACAATGTGTGCAGAGAGGTTGACTCTGTGCTTGAGAATGCCCTATTTGGAGAACCTGGGTTTTAAGATGAGGATTTTGGGGCTTGCCTCATAGGGAGACAACCAGGTAGTCCTGGCCCAGGTGCCGTTCATGGAAGGACAAAACCTGACCTCTCTTGCTATATAATTCAGGTCCCTTTCTCATGGCATGCTCTCATAGCGTCCCTAGATGCTTATTTTGGCTTCAAGTGTCTTGAAGCATGGTGGAAGAGATCTTCCCTCCCACCCTCCAGCTGTCATCAGAGGCAAAAAAAGAAGTATCAAGATTGTTTTGAAGGTACATCTTTCCTTTTCCTAATGCAATTCTACTGTTTTTATTTGTTTGGTCACACATCTTTGTAAGTTCATATGATTTTATCTAATGGAAGTCATTCATTTATAATAAATATAATTATGAAATAATTTGTCAGTTATGTGGAACTTCTAAAACCCATTATTTTAGATTATGTGAACTCAAAACCTGTGGTAATTAGGCCTCGGGCCGCACGGATGTTTTGACTTTGCTTGGTGAATATTTCTTTATAAGGATAAAACAGAGTCACTGAAGAAAGAAGATGGTCCTTAGCGTGGTCCTACTTGGACTGGCCACTGAATTCTTCTTTGTCTCTCATCACTGGTTCCCCTAACTGACTTTTCTTCCATTTCTTAAAATATACCGTGTCCTTTTCTGCCACGGGGCCTTTGCATGTGATGATCTTTTCACTTGGAATACTCTGCCCCAATTTCTCTTTTGTCCCCTGCCTTGGTTAATAGTTAACCGTACATTAGGGCTTATCCCAATCATTTTTGCCTGGAGAAGCATTCCCAAGTCCTTAGACTAGGTTAAATTCCCTCTTATATAACTCATAGCACTCTCGTCCCCTTCTGTATAGTCCTCATCACAGCTGTAATTTTAGAGTTGTGTGTGTACATGATTTGATTTATGTCTGTCTTGAGCTATAAAGTCTATGTAGGTAGAAGCCACGTCTGTCTTTGCTCATGGTTATAATCCCAGCACTCCCCAACATGGTTGTTCAATAATAATTTGTTGAATACATTGTAAAGGAAATATTTAAAATATTTTAGTCAGCAGAATGTGTTAAATAACCTCAACTATTCCAAAGCACACATTTACATATGAACAAAGATATGCTAATTAAAAGGTTTCTGAGTTATTCACAACCATTCCCTAAGGGTTGTCTGCTGAAGGCACCTGAGGTTGGCCCATTTAGGTTTTCTTGTGTGGTCGTGAAAGTTCAATTGGGTTTATTTTAAAATATTCTATAAACCAGACTTCCTAATAATTCAAATTAACTCTCCTCAAGTTAATCTTAATTAATAAGACTTTATTACATATTGATATATGGAAATAGAAGAATAAAAATAAAAGGCCATTAACCAGAAAGGGTTAGTATCTTAGCTTACTGTAAATCATAAATAATTAAAGAAAATTGAGAGAGAAAGAAAAAGAAAACTGTCCATAGATTAAAATGTCTTATTGTTCATTGTTTTTATAATTAGTTATAAGTGGGATTGGACACTGATTTAAAAAGATATCAATTAAATCCAAAGAAGAATTTTGTCATATAATCCCACAGAAATACATAATACATTTCTACATATTTAGAATTGAGAATCTAAACTCCAAGCTACAGGAGAAAATATTTAGTCCAACTTCCCTGCTAATACAGTAATCCTTCCTTCCATATCCCTGAGAACTGCTCATACTCTGATGTTAAACTGCAGGGCACCTTGTTCTACTCAGGAGCTGTTCCAAGTGTTAGATGATTTTTTTCTTGCCTCTTACTGAAATCTGTCTTCTGACAACTCTTGCCTCTTGCCTTCCTGAAAAATACTGTCCAGGTCTTTCGCCATTTCTGCATCTCAGGCCTTTAAATAGTTGATTGTAGCTGTCGTGACACCCCCATTGTTCATTTGTGGGCCAAATTTCTCCATTTCTCAAAATTTCTCACACTCTGAATTGGCTTTCTTTGCACAAATTGTTGTTTATCAAGTTTACTCAGGGACTGGATTCACTTTACTCTGAGTCCATAGCAATTAAAAGAGAATGGTGCTCTCTTCAATATGGTTACTTTAACTCAAAATTAAAACAATGCTGAACTATAAAATCATCCAAGGAAGGCCAATACAGTTCTATTTCTTCATATGTTGAAGATGTAAACAAACTCTAGGGTTTGGGGGGGCTTTACTGCTAATATATATATGCCTATACATAGATAGAGGCAGGGTGCAAACCCACTGAACCAATGAAGAGAAGCTGCACTGTTTACGGCTCATTTTTATTCAACCAATAAACAGTTATTGGGTGCCTAGGAAGAGCCAGGACCAGCTGTGGGCCTTGGGAGTGTTCAAGTGAGTCTAACAAATAAAGTCCCTTTTCTCATAGAGCTTACATTCTAGTGAGGGAGACAGACAATAAACAAACAAGAGGATATTCAGCATGCCCGGTGGTGATGAGCACTACAGAGAACAATAAAGTCAGGCACCGGCGTTGGAACTATTGAGTGGCTGCTGGGGGTTGTTTCATTTGGGGCAGGAAGGAAAGGCCTCACCAGAGAAGACGTTTGAGCCAAGATCTATAGAAAGAGAGGGAGCTGTCAAACAGAGATGAAGAGAACAACAATGCATGCTCCTGTGAGTGAAAAAAAAGAGGGCTGGAAGAGCTTATCCTGTGAGAGGGCAGAGGGTGGAGCAGATAAGCCAGAGGGCCCCAGGAACCAGATCCCGTCAGGCCTTGCTGCTGATGACGCACTCCATAGACAGAAATCATATAGACTACCAAGAAACAAGCACTGAGTTCTCGTTGGGGTATCGGCTGAAATGTTAGCAGTTTTGCAGAAGGGAAGGATGGTTGATAGATCAGAAAACTGTATATACACAGGGCAGAAGCAAGAGTGAAAAGTATGAAGGTTTCTACCGCGGCAATGCCAAAGGGGGGTAGGGGCAAGGACCAGGAAAGCAGTTAGATGGTGTGTTTGTGTGTATGAGTATGTGGGGGGAGTGTGTATCTGCTTTTATTCCTGATTTTAAGTATTTGCACTATATTCTAAGCCTTAGAATTCCATTGTTACATTGCTCTTTTTATCATAAAAAAGGAAAAGGTCTTAACTG
>NW_007249777.1:849121-930338 GCF_000164805.1 Carlito syrichta
GGCAATAAACTGACTCGCTTCTGTGCCAAATTTATTATGGCACCTAGTTTGTCACCAACAAACATTTGTCAAATTAAATGGCATAAAGAATCATATTTGGTCCAACCATATTGGGTCCAGGTACCCATTCATTCCTTCATCAAATTTTTACTCTGAGGCCAGGCGTGGTGGCTCATGCGCGTAATCCCAGCACTTTGGGAGGCAGAGATGAGAGGATTGCCTGAGTCAAGGTTCGTGACCAGCCTGGGCAACATGGTGAGACCTCATATGTACAATCAAAAAAAAAAAAAAAATTAGCCAGACGTGGTGGCACCCACCTGTAGTCCCAGCTTCTTGGAAGACTGAAGTGGAAGCATTGCCTGAACCCAGCTGATTGAGGCTGCAGTGACTGTAAGTGTGCCACTGCCCTCCAGCCTGGTTGAAGTGACACTCTGACAAAAAAAACCTATCTTTACTCTGCACCCACTACATGTTAGACACTGTTGTAAGCACTAGGGATATACAGGGGAACTTCTCTTCTAAGCATATCCTCATTGTGTTCCCTACAGGAGTTCTCAAGGCAGTGGCTGGAGCTTGGTAGCCCCTGAGGCCCTCCAAGGAAAGCAGAAGTGGGAATCTCTTGATGCTTCCTTTAAAATATCAAATTATTTCAAAGCGTTTTTCTCAGCATCTTCTTGTATCCCTGTTTTGTGGAGTCCCAAGCAAGGGCTTTGGGTGCTTTTGGGTAAACCTATATTAAGAACAGAAATCAACCTTAAGCTATTGTTGGCTGAACAGAGCCAAGGAGCAGTAATTTACATTGGGATTTCTGTCATGTGCCCAGGCTTTTCTGAATAAGGTAGTGTTGAGGGTTAATTGTGTCCCCCAGGTGATATGTTGTAGTCCTAACCTCCAGAACCTTAGAACGTGACCTTGTTTGGAAACAGGGTTGCAGATGTAATGAATTAAGTGTGGGCCCTTATATCCAACAGGACCAATGTCTTTATAGCAAGAGGACACGGAAACACAGCATCCTTCTTACGAAGACCAGGTTTTGCAAATATAATCTAGAAACCTCAGACTGTGACAGAAAAAAATTCCCAGCATTGTCTTACTCATTGCAGGCTGCATATCATGAACCAAGTAAATGCTTTTGGAGTTGGGAGAGAAACTGTTTCTTCTTCCTGGATCATCATCTGCCTTTGTTGAGTATTTTTTTAACCTTACTTTTCCTGGAAGTCTACTATATTATACTTTTTATATAGAGTCTAAAATTTTTAAAATGGACTCAAACTCACAATTTAATAAAGATATTGCTAATTTGGTGGCATGGTGATGCAACAAAGAACCTTAATCTTTATAATATTGTGACTTAAACATAAAACAGAAATGGGTTTGAACCTTGGCAGGCTTGAGGGCTCCTCCGGAGTCTGTCTCTCTGCCCCAAAGGCCTTCAGTAGAGCTGTTGTCCAGTCTCCTGCTGCCCGGATGTGTACACTGAAGAAGTCCTCCTGGGGGGCAGAGGTGAGGGTGAAGGGGTGCCACTCCAGCGAGGATATGGCTGGGCACTGCACCAAGATGTACTGCCCTGGTGCCATTTTAAAGCCGCGCTTTTTCATGTGAAGTTCCAGGACTCCAGAGGGGTGGCTTACCACCTACAGGACAGTAAGAGATTTGTTGATCTTTTGTCTCAGATTGAATGATAAGAAACACTGTTCATTCCACAAAAGGTGTTCACCCATCCCATCTGCTATAAGCTTCCAATGCTACTGGCCAACACTTCTGGGTTTGCAACTTCAGTAAGAGAAAGATGTTTATCTCTTTCAGAGCGCCACGCTTGAAATCTGGTAGCTGCACCCAGGGCCAATATGGTGCCTGCCTCACATGTGAGTCTATGTCTCAGCGGCCAGACTTCACACAGCACAGTTAGCCAGATCCAAGTGAATAGAAGCTGGCATACAAAGGGAGACCCCCAAAACACCAGATTAATTTATAAAAATTGTGTATTTATTCCCATGTGTTTAAACTTTAGTCATCTACAAAGTACTCTCCATTTGATGCAATCAATACACCTATCAAGATGCTTTTTCTACTGCTCAAAACAGTTTTTGATGCCTTTTAGTGCTTCTGCTGTTTTTTGTTTCACCTCTTTCACAAAAGATGTGGAAGAGGTGAAAAGTCCTTTGAGGACTTTTTTTAACCTAGGAAGTCAAAAAACAGTCATGCTCATGTGAAATTGGGTGAATAGGGAGGGTGGGGCACCTGGACCATGGCATTTTTTTGTCGAAACCTGCTGAACACTCAGCGTGGTGGGGACAGGTGTGCTTGTAAATCACCCATCTTAAAATGGGCAAATGCATTGAAAGAATCTCCAAAAAAATTCACCGAAGCCAAATGTAGTCTCTCACAACACTAGGTGGTACACTGATAGTGATGGATTTCTTGAACACTTATCTAGTGGGGGGAGACTACTACAAAAGGCCCACCCTCCAAAAGATAATTCCAGGTTTTTTTGGGTACCCTCTTTGTATTATGATGTTTACAGTTATTCAAATAGTAATCATATTAGCTCTAGGAACAGTTTGTTAGCTTTTTCAGTGACCTGCAGTTTTCCTCAAACTCTTGTGAATTAACCTTCTCATTTCTTCAGGTTAAGTGAGAAGCAATCGTCAAACTCACTCTGAATATTTTGCTTGTTTTTGTTTTCTTTTATTTTAGTTGGGCCTTGTCTGGTATCCTGTCTCAGCTCTGAGTTTCAGATGTAGAAAAGCATGGTGCCAGGGCTCTTGTAGCTTTTACAAAAGCTTTATACCTTGCTGTTTATCGGAGGAAAAGAACTAATTTCCCTTTTTAGATTTTCATCTTGTTTTATGAAAAATCTCTCTAGGTCCCCATGCATTCTTTGTGACACGAGTTTGTATAAGGGAACAAAATCTAGTATCTGGATACGGTGACAGTATTTTTCCAAAGAGAATTTCACAGCATTATAATTGTTAGTTCTAAGTTTCCCCACTCCCTGTTGATATTTATTCTAAGGCTGCTGTTAAATGGTCTCCCTGGTAACAGCTCTAGTAGGTTTCCAGAAGTTTTACAGTCGGACTTTTGATAAAGCCTGACATCCTTTGGTGCTGAACTTAAAAACAGCAACATAGAAACAGCTTAAAGCAGAAATATGAAGCAATTACTATATATCTGCTTTCATAAAGAGAGTTAAGGAGATATCGTATTCTGTTGAAATCATATTAGCAAAGCAGTATAGGTTTGATTAGCAGAGAATTTCTTACTGGACATTAAAAAAAGAAACTGGGGGAGAGTATTTGGTACCTTTTCACTTTCCTAGTCATGCATTTTTGGTCTTGTTCTGTCTTTTATCATCTTCTTCCAGCATGAGGTAAAAATTGGAGAGCTGGAATGAGCAAGACTGGAAGATGCTACCAGGAGCACTCCACTCATGAGGATGGAGCTCTGTCGATGTCCTTCCTCTCCATTTTGACTTTCCCAGAGTTCCCTCTTGCTCTGAATTTTAGAGGGTATCAGTTTCCCTGTCTTCTGCTCAATAGTCACAGGTTAGAGTGTGTTAATTTGAAAATATTTGTATAAGTGTTTTTGAAAAATTTACATTTTTACATGATGAAAGAAATGGTTATCCTTCCCAAAGCACACTCACTCCCTCTGCTTTTTCCCCCTAGAGAGAGACCAAAATAGAAGACAGATAATTCCAGTGCTGTGCCATAAACCTTTATCAGAATTCTGTGTACTAGTCTGGAGCCCTGATCCCTGGCTTCAGCAAAATTAGTCACACTAAAAGATGCTCAGGATACAAGCAATTATTAGAACAGAAGATGAGCCTCTAAATTACAGACACTTCTGCAATAAAAATGGCAAATTAAAAACTTGGGCTAATAAAAAATTTTCATCTGCACTCAGGCTTTTATTCAGACATAAAGCTACATGCATACCTTGGTAATGACAACTTCTTGTTGAAATCGCCAGAACCTAATTATTCTTTCACATGCATACAAGACCACAGGGCCCACAACCCATTTCCAAGCCTGTGGAGAGGAAAAGGAAATGAAATTAGAATCCAAATATTTTCAGTTTGAACCAAATCAATATATAACATAATGGAGTTTAGACATTTTCCTTTAACTTTGGGCTGGGTTCTCAACAACAAAGATGTCTCCTTCTATTATATATTATAACATCCAATTATTCCTTGAAGTCTACAAGCTTATTTAAGAGATTAAACTCTTCTATATTGGTTTTTATGCTTACTTGATCAATGATGCCTTTATGTAATTAGAAATAATTGAATTTGCAAAGAAATAAAAAAGCAGATTGATGTTTATGTTACATAGGATAGGGTCGTAAATGCTCCCAAACTCAACCAAAGTCAAGGGCTTATACAAAGCTACATTACTCAGCCAACATAGGACATGAGAAATTAAATTAGAAAATTTCAAATAATAATTTTTTGAGCCAACAATGCATCACAACTAGGGAGTCTACCTGAATAAGCACACACAGGCACACACACACATATACAAATTGGTATTTGTTTAAAATATAAAGTTGATTTCTTCGCACCTTAGATTTAAGTGTGCATAACCAGAGCAAAAGGCTCAACAACTGTCTGGAGAAGTGTGAACATTTCCATCCTTAATAAATCAGACACTATGTTAACCTTTTATGAATAGAATCTGCATCACAGATGATCAATTTACCTGCAGGCTATTTTTGTATCAAGTATTGTGTACAACATAAGGTGTCTTCCTCCAGTGAAAGGGAAAGAATGGGAACTTTAAATTTTCTAAAATTTATATCTTATGCTTGGTCTTCTATTAAGCAATCCTCTGAGGCATATGGTATTATCTTAATTTTATCGAAGAGGAAACTAAGCCTCAGTAAAATCAAACACATTTGCAGGTACCCAGCTGTACTAGGGTGTCTGGTAAAGACATGGGCTCAAATGTGCCTGACCACCCAGACTGAGTTCTTCCCAGGACCCCGGGCTGCCATCCTTGTGTGTTACTGTATAATCATGCTTATTTCTATCCAACACTAAAATTGGTACTGAACCTCATTTTACACAACAGTAGGGACTCATGAACACATAGAACTTTAGGAAGTTAAGGGTCCTTGGAAATCTAGTCTCCTTCTCCTTCTCCTTCTCCTCCTCCGCCTCCTCCTCCTCCTCCTCCTCCTCCTCCTCCTCCTCCTTCCGCCACCGCAGCCTCGACCTGCTGGGCTCCGGCGATCCTTCCGCCTCAGCCTCCCAGGTGGGTCTCGAACCCACGGGCTCAGACAATCCACTCACCTCAGCCTCCCAAAGGCGTGGGATTACAGGCTGAGACACCGAGCCCAGCTTCTTCTTCTTTTTTTTTAATTTTGAGTCTGGTTTCACTCTATCGCCTAGGCTGGAGTGCAGTGCCACGGCCATGGCTCACCACAGCCTTGACCTCCTGGGTTCAGGTGATCCTTTCTCTTCAGCCTCCTGAGTAGCTGAGAGTATAGGTATTCACCACCACGCCTGGTTAATTTTTTTATTTTTTATTTTGTAGAGACAAGGTCTCACTATGTTTCCCTGGCTGGTCTTGAACTCTAGACCTCTAGCAATCCTTCTGCCTTGGCCTCCCAAAGTGCTGGGATTATAAGCATGAGCCGTCACATCCAGCCTAATTCTTCTTTTAAAGAAGAAAAAACTTGACATAGTGTGGATGGGTGTGAGGTGCCTGGAGAGACAGAGGGAGATCACAGAGAACCAGGACTCGACAAGTATATTCATTGTGTCTCTATAGTTTCCTCCTTGGTACTCCAAGTTCACCATGACCTTACTCCTCATGGGAGCAGGAAGGTTGTCTCGTTCTTTGGAATGCAGATGCTCACTACTCTCTCATCGATGGACACATCCTTCATTGCTTCTCACCAGCTCACTGGCTCCATCGCTTCTGTTGATAGGTCACAAACTCTTTAGCTTTACTTTTACTTTTTTTGAGCCACCTTTCTTGTTTTTTCTATCTCTTTTTGCTTATTTCTAGGTCCCTTGACATGGCACCTTCTCTCACCCACACCGATACTCTCTGCTTTTTTCCTGGGGGCTTCTTGTTTGCCTGATAATGTCTAGATGTATGCAGGCAGCACAAGGCAATTTGACCCACTTATTATTTTCTGCCTCAGTGGGGTTCAGCAACGTGTTCAGAACACAAAGAGAATAAGCCTTATTGTCCACCTATGCTGTGGGCGGGGGATTGAAGATGATCGGGGTATGAAAAACTAGGAAGCAGTCCTGGGAAGGAAGGAGTTGGACCCGGGGAATGAATTCTTCGGTCTGTGTTGCTTGAATGAACCACAAAGTGTTTTGAGACTAGGTTTGAATATTTACAGAAATGATAGCAAGAACGCTGCTGTTTCTATATGGGCTTTAACGGATATTTGGAAAAACACTCACATAGCCTTTATATATTTTTACAAATAATCTTCCACACCCATTTTAGAGAGTTCTGGACATCACACACTTCATTTTGGTGATGTCAGATCAGATGTGGTTTCTGATTTTTCCATGTTGCTGAAATGTAATGGATAATTTTTCTTTCTATGGTTAGTCAGGAAAAAGAATGTAAGCTATTAATCTTCGACTCTATTTCTACTCTACTAAATATATGGCCCTGGGAGGAGATAGCCCAATTTAGTTACATTGTGATACTTCTGGGGGCCTGGAAGGCAGAGATAAGGCCAGAGACCAATACCAAGAAACTGTGCTAGCAGCGATGACCAGACCAGAGTGACCAAAGACAAGGATGCCTCATCTCAGAGCATGACGGGTATGTGGAGAGGATGATCATGGATGGGGTTACTGAAGACCTGGGTTCGGATCTTGGCGCCACCATCTTGCACTCTGTGCCTTTTGGTACATTTTGGGATTTATCATGTTCAAATTGTCTGTAAATTGTAAAATGGGGAATGGCCAGAGAAAATTATTATGTTGGTTCCCTCCAAACTCTTAAAGGCTTTGGCTTTATTCAAGAGATAAATACAATGCTGGGGACACGTACTTGCAGACAGCAGCAGAGAACTGACAAAAATGGGTTGAGGGAGGCCAGAGATTTAGAGCGAATGTTGCAGGGTGTGAAAGAGAAAGTTCACAGTCACAGAATTAGGAGTTATGGCTTCTTGATGTGGCTTTGCTGGGAAGGCCCTTTGAGGCCACAGGTAAGGAATGGAAACGCCTTGGGCCTCAGTGTCCCCATCTACGACATAAAGGGGCAGACCTACTTAGTATCTAAGTTCCCTTAATGCTAGAATATGCTGTGACTTTTTATCTTTATTTTTTTCTTCTCCAGAAATACTCAAACAGTCATGGTACAGTGAGTATTTTATGATAGAAATAAAATGCGTGGATTTAAAAGCAGCAATATTGCAACTTGTTTCTTCCACTTTCACTCCCAGTTTTTCATTCCTACCAGAAAATAAGAACATGCTGGCTTTGATTTTATTTTATGTGTGTGTTTATGAATAGCCTCTTTTTCTAGATAATACGACCTTCTGGGGCAGGACTCGTATCTCTGAATCCTGTGTCTAGTGCAATGCCAGGCACATGACAGCTACTTGGTGAAAGTTTGCTGAATTGACTCTACCTCAGTTCAGTCTTTCCCTTTTGCCACTTGTGTCATTCCATGGCAATTAAAACAGTGTCAGGCTTATGACTGCTATTTGTTGAGGCTGTAATTCAAGGAAATAAGGAGCTTCTTTGGCTAAGGAGGGTCAGGCAACTTTTGATACCAGATTGCATGAACAAGCCGGGAACCTGGAGTCTTGTTTGTGTTGATGAGTTTGGGGTAGAAAGAGGGAGTGAGGCAAATGGAGGGAGGGATGAGAAGTATAATTGGTTCCTTTGACTGGTTCAGTTTATCCAAGCTGATGACGGGGCAAAGCATTCTGTGTCCTAACATTGGTGGTTGCGCACCACAATGAAGGTGAATTGGTAAATATTCTTTGTTGATAAAAGCAGCATGAAAATGCACTGAGTTAAGAGAGGCAGAGAGGTAGAAACGGAGCCTTGCAAAGACCGGGTAGCTGTGGTGCAGCAAAGCGCAGGAACCCTTCCTTGTCCTTGGAATGCCTTTCAGCTTCAGTGTCTATAAGACATCAGAGAGAATATTGTACAGTTCAGCCAAGCAGCAATGGCACAGCCCACACATGCTTGGAATCAGGATCCATTACAAGTAATGGGAGAGAGTGACACCATGAGTTTGGGTGTGCAAGGGAGGTGGAGGTGGAGAGAGTTAGTAGAGAGATGGGTGAATCCCCCTCTTAATGATAATTAATGTCCATGTATGCAGCTCAGAGCAGGCCCTGGTCTGTATTCACATAGTGTGGGGGAGTATTGATTTTTTTATGGAGAAGCTGTAGCTGAAAATTTTAGAGAGGCATTCATGTTCCTCATTAATATGCAGGTTGGATAGTGGCTACTGAGAGTTGAGTTTAAGACAGAGACAATCTATACTGGCCATTAAAAGAACCACAGTCTAATAGGCACATCTATTCTGGTTCTCTCAGTTTTAAGCATTCCTTCCAGCCGTTTCACTCTGAAAAAAATCCAGTGCTTAATTTAATATGTTTGAGGATTTTAAGAAAAGGAATCACTTATATTCTTCATATGTTGATGACTTCATTTCCTAAATCTTCATCATTTATATGCTATTATATCTTGCTACCCCGTGTTTTATGATGTGTATTTTGGGGCACTTGTTTCCTTTATATTTTTATCTGCCAGCTTCATTTATTTTCTTTCATGCATCACCCATTTGTCCCAAAGGTTTGTGCTGCTCGAAGATACCTGAGGGGACCCAATAGAATTTTTATTCCTATTTACCTGTGCCACCAACTGGAATCGTTACCACACACCCAGGAAATCTGACTTTTGAGATCTGTGGATATTACAATCTACACACATTGATTAAGTCTATTCTTGGCTAACATTGTCATTATTTCAATTATGGGAGTTTCACTAGAACAAGAAGTAAATGCATTTGACACCCCACATTTTCAATCCCCAAAGTTGCAGAAAGAAAGAAAGCATGAGCCTTATTTGGTTGTGACTTGACGTAAGTTTGAGAAGTGATGCTATTAATTCTCAGAATGGAGGAGGCCGCTCTGCAGGGGACAGGAAGCCAAGGATGCTGGGAGGACAGAGAGGGGGTGGTGAGCCACAAGGCTAACTCCTCCAGAGACATGACTGTGCTGTTATGAATTCCCACAATATCAGACATCCATATTTAAAGGCAAGCAGAACACATTTAAAAGCTGAACAGAGTGCTTTTGGCAGTAAACCTCTTTAAAAATTATCCATAACTTGATTTCCCCATTAACACACTTAATACAGAATTGGCTTTGTCTAGTGGTGAAATGGACTGTTCTTTTTCCAAGCCTATAAAAGCTCTATATTTTAACTGTAAGGACAGCTATTTTTAAAAGTTCCTGGGTTCATTCTTACCGAGGGTTCCTTCCCAGAAAATTGAGGCACGGGGCACTGGGCTTCTGTGTACCATTCGGCATAGTGCTCTCTACAGAAGGTGACGTTGTGCAGTAAGAGACTCTCTGGAGTTTGGCCTCGAACAATCTGACTGGTTGTTTAGAAAAATAAACAAATAAAAACAAAACCCAAATGTCAAACAGATTTTGTGTAGTCTTGTTATACCATAGATATCTATTCTACAGTGGGCTCTGAAATAACACCTCCACTTCTTGAAACGTAAGCTGTCACTCATTTTCCTCAGTGTCTTTAAAAATAGGCATTTAAGAAGCTCCAAATAACTTTGAAGATCCCAGAAAAGAAGTGGCCCTCTGTGGTATCCTGTGTTAAATTGAAAGTGTCTATATTAGAGAATTCATAATGAAGGGAAATTGTTTGAACATATCCTTTTGTAGACTGTTGAATTTAATTAGGTTTCATCTTGTCCTGATTGCTGATTTAGGCTAATTGGCTAACTTTGTACTATTTGGTTCTTTTGCAAATTCATTTAACTTCTACCCTTCTTGGTTTGTTTCTGAGTGCTTAGAAGTTTCCAAGTGAAGAAGTCAAAAGAAGTGCCCTGAATAATGGTATTTTTTCCCCCCCTAATGATCACTATTTTGGCAGGATCAAAATAGGCATCATGAAGTGTGTCTCTAAGACTGTACTGATACATTTAGGAGTGGAAGGAGAGGCCAGACTTTGTAAATGGAGCACTGGATGAGGAGTCCTATAATCCTGCTATATTTTCCACAAATGCACTGCAGACCAAACTTTGACAAGTTGCTTTACCACAGGCTCCTAGGGTTACCCCTTGGTCTACCGGCAGTGAAACAAAGACATCGAGGTCATGTCATCTGGGGGTTGCTGAATTCCTAGGTGTTGAGGAATAAAATGCATTGATTTGTCTTGGGAACATGATACTGTTGGGCTGAGAAACTTTAGTATCACCCAGACTCATGTCCTGGCTAGCCTGTGGAATAGCATGTCCCTTTTTGGATCATAGGGCATGGGAGGAGGGAGCAGTAATGCCCTTGGGAACAGCCTGGTGTCATCTCAAACTGACATCTTGGCCTTTGTCCCCATCTGTTTTGTGGAGGTCATACAAACTTGATACCATCCCTCTGAGTTAGATGAGAAAAATTATCTGCAAATCTCCAATGTACAAATGATGCCCAGACATAGGCATGGTGAGTAATACATAGGACCAGTGGGAGACGCCACACATTTTAACACCTTCATTCTCAGGCTGTAGGAAGGACTCCCCACAGGATCTCAGAACATGCCACAAATGCTGTATCTTTTAAAATTAAAAAAGAAAAAAGTAATGTCTTCATCTATGCCATCCCATAATAAGAAGATTAGTGGGCCTTAACACATTCCAATAATCCTACTTTTACTTGGCATTTTGTATAGAATTTGCAAATTACTTTTGCTGTAAACAGTAGCTGTAGAATACTTCAAGCTGAGAAGATTAAATGAGGCCCTTATCCCAAAATAAGCCTTTCAACTAGGTTAAAGTGACTAAAAAAATTCATCTTATGAAGTGTTATTGGGATATTAAAACTATCTCCAGCGAAACACTGCCCACTGAAATCCTCTTGTGCTTCGACAATGTACCAGGCTGTGCATGTGGGAGACATACATTGAGGGGTGTGCACACAGAATTTCTCTGAAGAGGACTTCTAGACACACATGGGTTATCAAGAGCTTCTCAAATGTGTGACAGGGGTTGACAACTCGGCATCCAGAGCAGAATCAGCGCCAGAAAGGAGGGATTGACTGTCTCTGAGGTGGAGCACATTGGGCTGCACACTGCCCACCTCACCTGACCCCAGTACAGAAAGGAGTGCTGAGAGTCCCACATTCAGAAGAGCCAATTGCAGAGACTTCCAGCTGTGAGAGAAGAGAAAGCCTCTAGCTAGGCTGCAGCTTAAGTGCTGACTGACTAGGTTGCCAATGATGAGCAGAGGGTTGGGAGGTCTTTTAGGGCACCCACCAGGGGTATGTCTTTCAACAATGTGTTTGTGTCAGATAAGCTATGGATGATGGGAGAGTTCTTAATCAGATGCAGGAAGTGGCAACAGCAGAACTGCCACCCACTTCTAGAAGTGTGGGGCTGAGAGGGAAGGAGCACTAGTGTGAGGAAGGAGACTGGAAGTAAACTTGGCTAAGGGGCAAATCTGGAAAGGCTGCCCTGGGGCTTCACATGAGCCCCAGAATCACCAAGGTGTGTGTAACTTCCTAAATCATGCTACTCTGCGACTCTGTGCTTGCTCTAGAAGGGCTGTACAGAGGCAGAGCCCACTTCTGGTATCGGACCCTCTGCATCAGCAGTGGCAATGATGGGAGAATGAGGATCCAGAGAGGGTAATATTGTTGGTGTAGGAAGCAGGGAAGCTGCTGCTTGCAAGCCAAGCAGGGCATTGGCAACGTCACCGGCTATGTTCTTACAGGGGTTGAGGAAGGTGAAGTTCCGTTCTTCAAGGGTTTCTTAAGAGTAAAGGTTTGATTGTCTAAAGGCTGATGTCCTAGGTCTGACTCTACCATTTATTCATCATGGGATCTTGAGGGCATCACTTAATTTTCTGAACGTCTTTTTCCTCTTGATGAAATGGAGTCAACAGCACCTTCTCTATTTGACAGGACTGTCGTGGAGGTCAAATTGATCATGTGTGCGCCTGCACACTTATGTTTGTTGCAGCACTTTTCACAGTAGCAAAAACATGGAGCCAACCCAGAGGCCCGTCAAAAGTGGACTGGATAAAGAAAATGTGGTACATATACATGATGAACTATTATGCAGCCACAAAGGAGAACAAAATTATTGGCTTTGCAGCAACATGGATGCAGCTGGAGACAATCATACTGAGTGAACTGTCACAGAAACAAAGAACTGAATACCACATGTTCTCACTTATAAGTGGGCCCTGAACACTGAAAACATGAGCATAAGGGCAGGGTCTGCAGATGCTGGACTCTGCTAGGGGAAGGAAGAAGGGAGGAAGCAGGAGGGCACATGGTGACACACTGGGTACCTGGTCCACTATCAGGGAGTGAGAGGGCTAGCTAGAAGCCCAAATTTCACCTGCATGCAACTTTCTTATGTAGTAAACCCTCACTTGTACCCCATGACTCTAAAATAAAAAAAAATTGATCATGCAAACAAATATGCTTTGAAAGTTGTAAAATGGAAGAAGAAGGCATCAATTTATGAAATAATTAAAAGGGACAAGCTCTTTTACAGACAACAGTCGATTAATCAATCCAGGGCCATTTATTCATATTAAAAGAATTAAAAACATTATATTTAAGGGTGCGTGCATCAACTTCCTGGTGAAGAGATGGACAGTATCAAGCAGGTCCTGAATGCCAGAACAGTATTTTATGGGATCTCCAAGTAAAAAGGAATCCTAGAGGTTAAATGGGGAAACTGAGGCCCAGAGGACTCTGATAACTGTTGACAGAGCTGGATCTACAGCCCAGGTCAGACTGTCAACGTCACATACCATCTCTTCCTGCACACTGGGTTCCCTAGCTGATGATTTTGGTTAAGCGGGAGTGAAATCTGAGTGTCAAAAATATATATCCTGACTGATCCCAGATAAATTGGATTGCAGAGACAGATACTGGATGAAACATGGATCTGCTGTCATCCAGCATTCATTAGAATTCCTGAATCCTATAAACATGTCAAGACTCACTAACGGAGTCAGCTAGGAAAAATAAATACGATACTTCACTGCCTATGCAGCTTATTTTCAGTGCTACTGAAAAAGTATTTGCCACTGTGAATATACTTTTCACACATTATGTGAGTCCTTTAGTCACTGCATGTCGTGTTCCTTCATCAAAAGGACTTCCCACGATTATTCTGAGATTCCCAGAGGTAAAAATCTTGCACAGTGAGCACAGTATGGACTTACCTTGTCCCGTGGATAACCAGACTGAGAAAGAAGACGATGAACACATGGTGCATATACCAGAACAACTCATAGGAGACATGTCTGATGAACTCAGTTGAAGAAGTCATGATCAAGATTAAAGCCAGAGAGATCACCAGGCCAGTGATGCCTGCTATTGTCCTTAGCAGCTCGGTGGTTGCATTCTAAAAACAATGAATGCCATGACATTAATATCTTAGTACATTTTCCCATTTTTAGGATCAATATTTGATTCCAAGTAGGGATCCATTCAAAATTCTCAGACAAAACGTGCCCTCAAGAAAGGTCCAGGCACAACTCAAGAAGTAAATTCCTTCTTCTTCCCCCATCCATATCTTATGGTGGACCTCTGCTTTGCTCAAATTTTAGAAAATACCAATTTATTAATTACTTTTTAAGTTTGTATAAATCATTTTCATGTCAAAGTTATTGTATTGAATTGAAATTGGGTCAATATATGAAAAGAGTTTATTAAGATAAAATACTGCAAAATAGATCTGGGTTTTTTAGTTTTAAGTTTTTAAAATAAATATGTGGATCACTATGCTTAATTGCATTTTAACATTAATAAACAGATTTTTTGAGAGTTCCCTTAGGGGCATTCCTAATAAAGCAGCTGTACACTCTGTTCCCTTGGTAGTTATTCCTTGCTCTGGCTTTTTAATTGGAAAAACCATGACTTGCATTTCTTTAGCGCTGTCTCTGGGGGCCTAGAATAAGGCTTGGTAAATCCTAGGTGATCAATAAAGGTACAGCTATTCTTATCTGGTAGACACCACAAAGAGGCCAGAATTCTGACCTGTGAGTTCAGGGGACAGTTAAATAGCCTTTTAGAATATGAATCACAAAGCATTTTGTTTTTATTGTGAGTTTCCCATATTCTTGCCAAGTCATTAGTATTCATTGTATTACTATCCTTGAGCTGGCCGTGAGCTCAATAAACTCACACTGTATCTTTTGTCAGTAAAACCTCATTAATTTGGGCTGCTTTGAGATCTGGAGGTAATTTGGACAGGGACTTCTTCATTGTTTATTTTTTCTTCATAGAGCAAAGAGTGGAAATGAAATTGAAAGGGGTATGTCTCAAACATTTTAAATATTCTTTTTTCAAGTACACGCAGGCATTTTAGAAATTCACTTCCATCATATGATGTGCTAATTTCAAATCATTCTTCTTTGCTTATTAAAGCAAATCCTCACGCCTCTGTTCTCGCAACACACTTATAGACTGGTTGAGTCTCAACGTATCCTCTGAAGGAATTCCACTGCATCTCTAGAAATGCTCTGTAATGTACACTTTGTGTTATTGATACTCATCTCTCTCCAAGTACCTCAAATTAGAGGGTTTTCTGAGTATAATTAGTATTTACATAGTATATGATGAGGGAACCCCCCCAAACCCGGAATTTATTTATTAAAAATGGTGTATTTATTCTTACATGTTTAAACTTCAGTCACCTTCAAAGTACTCTCCCTTTGATACAATATACCTGTCGAGATGCTTTTTTTCACTGCTCAAAACAGTTTTTGATCTCATCAATTTTGATGTCTTTTAGTACTCCAGCCATTTTTTGTTTCACCTCTTTCACATAGGCAAAACGTTTCCTTTGAAGGACTTTTTATATCCAGGGGAACAAAAAAAGTCACTCGGGGCAAGATTGGGTGAATAGGAAGTATGGGCCATGGGGGTCATGCTGTTTTTGGGTCCAAAACTGCCTGAACACTCAGTGAGGCGTGGGCAGGTATGCTTGTAAATACTCATTATGAAATGGGCAAATGCATTAAAAGAATCTCATAAAAGAAAAAAAAAATTCACTGAAGCAGAACACAGCCTCTCACAACGCTACCTGGTACATGGATGCCGATGGGTTCCTAGAACACTTACCTAGCGAGGGAAGCCTGTACTACAAGGGGCCTGCCCTCCAAAAGATAATTCTGGTTTTTTTTGAGGGGGGGTCCTCTCCTATTGCTTCTAAAAGTTTGAAGTTACCATATTGGGAGTAGCTTAATTATCTCGTCCAATTGCCTTAAAACTATAATAAATACTATTTATTATATAGCCTATTCAACATATTGAGATTTATTTTGGAGAGTGTATAACAATGAATGTCCTTGGGAAATAGCGTTAATCCTAGTAGGTGCCCAGATAAATGCTATCACTCAATAGAGTAGCCAAAAGCATTCCCAAGTTCTTAGGATGGCTGCATTTCTGATTTATAACTGTAAAATTTGTGCTTCCAAGTGCTGTCAGCTAAGAAAAGCTAGCTCAGCTTGATCAGCTGATGGCTGATATTGAAAATCATCATAAGGTAATTAGGGGACATGGGAAAATCTCCCCAAAAACAGACTTTGAATTTTCGGTCTTTAAATGAGGCTGCATGGGCAAAATGCTCACTTAAAGAGACAGCCTAGATAACAGTGAAGAGATGTCCATGGGTGGACTGTATTGTGTTAAGGCTTTTCTGAACAATATAGATTTTTTTAACCTCATCACCATGTATTCCAATATGGTAGTACATGGAGAAAGGGTTAGATCAATGACAAAGAAGAGGGGGGTGGATTAAGGGAGAGGAATACCTTCATCTCAAAAGGTGAATTGCTGTGGCCACTTGTTTGGTTTGATTTTTGTTTCCCTCAGCTGCTGCCACTCTGTGCATATAGGTAATTAGAATTAATGATGTCACTAGCCATGCAGGACTCATTAAGAAATTAGCTGCTTTGCCCAGTATCTGATTTGGCAAACCAGTTACTTACATATGAGGCCAAATTACATGGCAGAGGAGAAGAGATCCAGAAAACAATTTGCAAATTGAAATGAAGACATCCAATTTATAATCCCAGATTTAGATGGCACTTCTCATGATGAGTCAAATGTCACTGAAAAAACAGCTAGTCATGAGTGGTTTTAAACTTTTCAGATATTCGGGTTTTAACAGGTCCCTGCATTCCCTGTTAAAGCATCTACATCTACCTATATATATATTATTTTGCTATAAATTTATTAAGTGGCATATGTTTTTCTCCTTGTCTATCACCTCTCAGCAACATTAATAATGTCAGACAAAAATAACTTTAAAAGGATGTGACACTGATGTTATCATTAGGCCGAAACATTTTCTCTCCAGCTCTTTTATTAAAAGACTTTGATGCTGGGTGTGGTGGCTCTTATCTGTAACCACAGCTCTTTGGGAGGCCGAAGGGAGGATAGATTGAACCCAGAGTTCAAGACCCACTTAGACAACATAGCAAGACCTTGTCTCTACAAAAAATTAGCCAGGCATGGTGGTGCCTGTCTGTAGTCCCCAGTCAAGAGGCTGAGGCTATGGGGTTGCCTGAGGCCAGAAGGTCAAGGCTGCAGTGAGGCACTGTCCTCCAGCCTGGGTGACAGAGTGAGACCCCCCACCTCCCAAAACAAAATAAAACAAAAAATAAAAGCTGTCGAAATATAGTGTACCTGATAAAGGGATTGGAAAGGATTTTCCAGAGAAGAAACTAGGAAACATGCAGGAACTCACTGTGGGGAAGGTCCGGATGGGGTTGAGGTAGCTCTCATTCGGGGTATTGCCCAATTTGGAGAGCACAGCCTGAAGTCCTTCAGCCTCCTCTGACTGGCTCCAGCGGTAGCGCTCCAGGTTGAAGAAATGGGCCACGATGTGGATGGCTGGTATGAAGAGAAGACGACATCAGACATGCACTATGTGAATTTCTTCCTTTATTAGTTACTCAAAAATTCAACATCTCTGTGCTCAAGTTTTTCTCTTCTAATTTTTGCAATCTGTCAGGGAAAATAATTTATTTTATTTTGTTATTTTGAGTCAGGGTCTTACCCTGTCACTCAGGCTGGAGTGCAGTGGCGTGATCCTGGTTCACTGCAGCCTCAACTTCCTGGGCTCAGGTGATCCTTCCACCTCAGCATCCCAAGTAGCTGGGATTACAGTCACACACTGCCATACCTAGCTAATTTTTGTTTTTCTTGTAGAGAAGAGGTCTCATTATGTTGCTCAGGCTGTTCTTGAACTCCTGGCTTCAAGCAACCCTCCTGGCTTGGTCTCCCAAAGTGCTGGGATTACCTGAGTGAAAAATTATATATTTATCATCTTTCCCAGGGTCTTGAATGGAGTGAATGAAATATTTCTGAAGTAATTGTGTGGTCCTTCACAGTTATTTTAATTATATTAACAAAGTAAATATCAACTAATCATAATTTTTTTATTTTTTGAGTTGAAGTCTCACTCTGTTGTCTAGGCTAGAGTGCAGTGGCATGCTCACAGTCACTGCAGCCTCGACCTCCTGGGCTTAGGTCATCCTTCTACCTTAGCCTTTCAAGTAGCTGGAACTACAGGTGGGTGCCACCACGCCTGGTTAGTTCTTTGATTTATTGTAGAGATGAGGTCTCGCCAAGTTAGGCTAGTCTCGAACCCCTGGACTCAGGCAATCCTCTCACTTCGACCTCCCAAAGTGCTGGGATTACAGGCTTGAGCCATTGTGCCTGGCAATACATCATAATTTAATTTTAAATATATGGTTATTTTGGAAATGGGGTAAGTGTTGTGACATCACAGTATAATTATATATAAGATGCAATTCTTAATAAAATAAAAAATATAGTTTCTTAAGAAGTCAGAAAGCATTATTCCAGAATATATATATATGATATAAATGATAGGCACCAGGGGAGATGAGATAATGTTTTTGTTGTCTTTCAGACACTATATTTTCTACCTTTTCCTTTATACATTTGAATATACAGTAGTCCCCAGTCTGAAGTTTCACCTTCCTTGAGTTCAGTTACCTGAGGTCAAACATAACCCCAAACTGTTAATTGGAAAATTCCAGACATAAACAATTCCTAAATTTTAGATCATGTGCCATTCAGAGTAGCGAGATGAAATCTCGTGCCCTCTTGCTCTGTTTTGCTTGGGCTGTGAACCATTCGTTTGTCTAGTGTATTCATGCTGTAGCTGCCACCCATCTGTGAGTCACTTAGTAGCCATCTAGGTTATCAGATTGACTGTCAAAAATGGCGGTGCTTGGGTTCAAGTCACTCTTCTTTTACTTAAAGATGGCCCTAGTGCACAAGAGTAGTGATGCTGGCAATTTGAATACGGCAAAGAGAAGCCATCAAGTGCTTCCTTTAAGTGAAAGGGGCGAAAGTTCTCAACTTGATGAGAAAAAAAAATCATATGTGGAGGTTGGTAAGATCTACGGTAAAAATGAATCTTCTATCCATAAAATTGTGAAGAAGGAAAAATAAATTTGTGCTAATTTTGCTGCCACACCTCAGACTGCAAAAGTTGCAGCCACAGTGCATGATAAGTGCTTAGTTATTCTGGAAAAAGCGTTAAGTATGTGGGTGGAAGACATGAACAGAAATGTGTTCCCATGGACAGAATTGGGTTCAGTACTATCTATGGTATCAGAGGCATCCACCGAAGGTATTGGAGTGAGTCCCCCAGAAATACAAGAGGACTACTGTGCACATACATGCCTATACATACACACACATATATACACACATATATTTGCATGTGTTATTCCTGGTGGATTGAAATAAGCCAGTGTTTGTGGAACTAAACATAGCCTCTGTTTATTCCTAAGAAGTAAATGGAGATTTCTGAGTCTGGGAAGTGGTGACGCCTAACTTCCAAATGAAGAAAAAGAGCTCAGAAACACAGCATTGTTTGGTGTGAGGATTTTGTGTCCAATGCTGCTCTTTCTTGCCTTGTGAAATCTTCTGGGAAGCCAGCAGTCCCTTCTAGACAGCAACATACTAATGCTTTTCCCGCACATGGAAGTCTGTCTACGTGGCCAGTTGATACTTGCCATTGGGATCAGATTCAAGTGTGAAATGAGGATTCATTGCCCAGGGTATAGAAAGTTTCCCAATTGATACGTTTTTTCTTTTCTTTCTTTCCTATCTTTCTTTCCCTCCCTCTCTCCCTCCCTCCCTCCTTCCTTTCTTCCCTCCTTCCTTCCTTCCATCTGTCTGGGTCTCACACTATTGCCTAGGATGGAGTGCAGTGAAATGATCATGACAATCATGGCTCACTGCAGCCCTGACCTCCTGGGCTCAGGTGATCCTTCCATCTCAGCGTCCTGAATAGCTGGGATTATAGGCGTGTGTGCCACCACACCCAGCGAATTTAAAAATTTTTTTTTTAGAGACAAGGTTTCACTATGTTGCCCAGTCCAGTCTCAAACTCCTGGGTTCAAGCAATCTGCTCAAGTTGACCTCTCAAAGTGTTAGAATTATAGGCGTGAGCCACCACACCTGACCTTCTTTTTCTTTTTCTTCACCCCCAGTGAGAAGTAGCAGGGCTTTACTTCTTTCATATGGTCTATACAAACTGAGGATGTGTTACAAGATCCTCTGTAGCTGTGCATTGTGGGTTGAGGTGTGAAAGAAGGTGTGAGGGAAAAAGTAACAGCAGAAACTCCTTAGAATATTGATGTCATTTTGGTCCCTGTGGTCCTAGTAGCAAATTTATTTAGAAATGGCATCTTCTGTTTAGCCTTTTCTCTCTGTCACCTGAGCTCCTGTTATTGTTCCCTTTTCTGACTCGCAAAGTTTTCTACTCATGTTTTGTGACCCAATTCAAAGTTGTTTTTTATCTCACATTCTTCAATCCCACAGGCACAAATGACCCTTTAACTATAGCATTTCTCAGATATTATTGCTGTGAGTAAAAATAAATCACCAAACACACACACACACACACACACACACACACACACAAACAACTAGTCAGGCGTGGTGGCGTGCATCTGTAGTTCCAGCTACTTGGAAGGCTGAGGCGAAAGCATTGCCTGAGCCCTGCAGGTCGAGGCTGCGGTGGCTGTAAGCATACCATTGCATTCCAGCCTGGGCAACAAGAGTGAGACTCCAACTCAAAAAAAGAAAAAGCTGTATCAATAATTGTTATACCTTTTGATTACTCAAAGCCCATTGTCCTATGGGTTGACATAAAATTCTTTGAATGGCTCACTTGGTGCCTTTAATCTAGAGTCAAACTATTCCTAAGGCTTATGACTCATCACAACACTTGGGGTCCTCTGTAGGTTGGCGTAAATGCTCCTTCTACACTCCGCCTCTTTCCTTTCACTCCTCTGCTCCCAGTTCTCTTTAATTTCTCCTCCATGGACTAAAGCACTCCAGGCAGGGAGTGGAGCTGTTCTCAGTTTACAGAAAGAGAAACCGAACTTCAGACCACATTCAATGAAATCATGGCATCATCCATGTGTGATAGTCAGAAAGATAATGCAGAATACATTCTCTTTCATATCATTTTATATTTTATAACATTCTTTTCCTGTGTAATGAGTTGTTGATCACAATCTCTTTGCTATTAGATTGATTTCCACATGAGAATTTGGCACTGTTTAACTAAATTTAAGGATGTTGATGGAATGAACAAAGATATTGGACTACTTATTTATTCTTATTGCCAGGTATCCCATCACAGAGCTGAAGAAACTAACTGCAGCAGTAGAAGAAAGCCCAAGATGCTTTACAAGAAGTAATTTCTGAGAGAATGTGCTGAAAACTGTTCTATAGTATTTTTCATGTGCTTTAAAGATCATGTCTTGGCGGGGCACAGTGGCTCATGCCTGTAATCCCAGTACTTTGGGAGGCCGAGGTGGGAGAATTGCTTGAGCCTGGGAGTTTGAGGCCAGCCTGGGCAACACAGACCCATTCCAAAAAAAAAAAGTTCATGTCTTTTTATTTTTATTTTTTTGAGTCGGAGTCTCACTCTGTTGCCCAGGTTGGAGCGCTGTGGCACACTCACAGCCATCCCAGTGTCAACCTGCTGGGCTCTGGCGATCCTTCCAACATCAGCCTTCCAAGTAGCTGGAACTACAGGTGTGTGCTACCATGCTTGTCTAATTTTTGATTTATTGTAGAGACAAGGTCTTGCCAAGTTGCCCAGGCTGGACTTGAACCCACAGACTCAGGCAATTCACTCACCTTGGCCTCCCAAAGTGCTGGAATTACAGACTGAGCCACCAAGCCAGGCCAAAAGTTTATGTCTTAAATGTTCCTTTGTGCCAGCCCCTCCATTTTGTTTTCTTTTCACAAGGTAGAAGATAAAAACTGGAATACTTTATTTATCTCAAAAATTCTCAGAGAGAACACTGCTCATGCCCAATTTGTTTGTCTAAATATTTTATTTTCCTCTTAGATCTGATCCTAACTTCACAATGATCACAGCTTGGAACTGAAGAAATACTAAATTCGGAATTGTTGCAAACCTATAGATACTAGGAGAGGTATTGTTTTTGTTCTTTTTTAGACCTTATATTTTCTATTCTTTCCTTTCTACATTTTAAGCTTTAAAATATGTGACCATGCTGTCTATGTTACATTGGATAGTTGCTTCAGATATGAGATAAAACAGAGACATGGTTTGATTTTGGTCTCTTAGTCATCCATATCATTTCCTGTTATTTGGTTTGAGATCAGTATGTAGCAGAAAGAATACGGAAGCAACTACGTCTCAACTACTTTCCTTCTTTCTACTCCTCTTTTCCTATCTGTGAAATGGATGAATTGGACTAAACTACATGATATCTAAGCTAGGGAGCTGCATGGCTCCTGTGACTTTTTCTGAAGTTAACTGGGATAAAAGGAATTTGTCAACAAATATGGAAGTAATGCAGACAGAAAACTCACGTTTTAATATGTTTTCACAATTAACACTGGCTTAAGGGGGCTCTTCAGTCTTGTGGTCAATCCGATGCCATAGCTACGAAGGCGAGTTCTTCGCGGCGTCTGTGTGGACTGACTATGGTACACACTGCTGTGCCCTTGGAGGAGCTCAAACCACACATTTTCCTAACCCACCCGGTTGTGCCAGGTTAAAAGATGCTATCACTGGATCTTTCTACGATTTTATGTTCTCCCCAAAGAACTTTTAAGAGAGCAGCAATTTTGGAAACACTACACTGCACATTTAATTGGTGTGTGAACTTCTGAGTTCAAATAAGGCGCTTTCATTGAAGAGTGAAGAAAAAAATCATAAAGGCTACAATTAGAGCCAGTTGCCCCAAGAAAGTTCCTTTTCCTTCGTTCTTTCTTTCATTTTTATTTTTCAGGAGATCAAAGGAAGCATAATTGAGGAGAATCTTGGAAGTGTGGTCAGTTCTTGCTGTCTTTCTGCCTGCCTGTTAGTGATAACAGTCATTTTGGAGTTAGGCACCTCCTAATTAAGCAGCCTTTAGAAACAACGACCCAGGAACAAATCCTGGCTGTGTGTCTGCAGCCAGAATTTGGCTGCAAACTTTCAAATCTGTGTTCTTATTTCGGTAGGAAGACTGGTTGACTCTGGCACCCTGTGTGTGCCCTGCATTTGTAATCACATGAAATCTTTTAGGCAGAATGGGGGACGGAGCCTACTCGGAGGTCCCAGAGCTTCAGACATCACTGGTTAGTCAGACTGCTTTAGAAGGCAGGACCTGAAGGCTTGTACCTTTAGGGCTGTTTTCAAAGGAAGAGTCTCCGAATCTCTGTTTTTGCAGTCCTCTTATTCTGAGCTCTCTCCTCTCACCCTGCCCCTGTTATGCTGATTGATGTTTGTAAACTAATTTTAGCAACTTATCAGAAGCTGTGTAATTGTACATCCCTGGAAACTGGCAGGCACAGGCTGTGGAATTTGCCAGAGAGAGCTGCTCGGGTCACTGTTTACAGCACCCTTTGATGGAAGCTCAGACTCAAGGTACGACTTTCCAATTGGAAGGGTCTTCAAGGTCTGCTGTGGACCAGGGAATCCGGAAAGATCTGCATTAATAAGGATGGAGAGGCTGTGAAACTACGATTTTTATACCAGTGGGGTTATAGGTCCTCAAAAATGATTTATTAGTGGCTGAAGAATGCTCTGGCAGCTCTTATCATAGGCAGGCAAGCAGGAAGGCAGGAAGCCAAGAGAAGAGTTCCTGTCACTGCATTTTTGGTGATGTCCTTGATTATAGATACTATTGTTTTGCCTCTTCCCTCCTCCTCCCTAGCCTACTTCCACCAGGCTCTAATTACATCCTTTAATGATTTGACCAATTAAAGCCTGCAGTTCAATGTATAGGGGAGCGGATGAGAAATTAGAGGTTGGCATGCAAACTTCTATGTAGATGCTCTTTTCCCAAGGTTACACACCTCTATTAAGCCAGTCGGCTATTTGAAATGCAGCATAATGGGTGATGCTAATAAAATAAGCGCAGGGACATTTTCAGCTGCTCCCAAGTGAATCTACCAGAAGGACAAAATGTGAAAAGCAAAGGTGTTTCCATGAAACCGGGACTTAGCAATTCTCCCCCCTACTAAAAGCGCGGTTGCCAGCCACATTTCTTCGTTAATGTGAAATGTAATAATTGCTTTGTCAGGGTTTGGGAGAAGCAGAGAGCTTTCTTCCCTCCCTCCTGCCTTTGCCTGGAGTGGAAACAACAGCAGTGCTGCTGGTTGCCATGGAGGTGTGGGGCGAGGGACACTTTGCTCTCAGATGCTGTTCTGACCCTGCTGGGCGAGCCCCGGGAGATGCTTGGGAGACTAGCAAGACAGTGGGGGCTCAGGGTGAAGGGGATTGGAAAGAATATTTGATTCGTTCCAGGGAAAGACGGGGAACGAACACCATCTTCCTGTAGTTGCAGCAGAATGTGAATTTATTATCTTGGACAACTGGCATCATTTTGAATCTCTTCATTCCCCATGCTGTTTTGTCCACCCCAAACTGCTCACGGTGCCCTGAACAACCTAGGCACTTGTGTCCCGTGTCTTTCCGGGCGATTCTCTCAATCTCCCCTGCCTGCTGCCTGCTCCTATTCATCTTTAGGTTTGACTAAATTTGTTGAGGACTTTTGGTGTGCCAGGGACTGTGGAAGCTACTATGTATATGGCACAGTCTCAGCCGTGGCGGCGACAGGGTCTGGGGCATTCCACTCTTGGTGTGACCTTAGACCTGTTGGTGAGGTGGCTGGATCAGGGGGAGGCAGGCCAGGAGATGAGTTCTGGATCTCTCACCCAGAAAGCTCCATGAAGGACAACGGGAGCATTTCAGACAAAAGGAATCACAGGAACAAAGGCTCAGGGACTCCCAGGAGCTGGGGGACACCTGAGGGGACTAAGGAAGGGGCATGTCGTGGGAGATCAGATGGCAGCAGGGCAGGGGCTAGGCTGGCAGAGTCTGCAGCCATGCTGAAGACTCTAGATATGATCTTATTTGCAATAGCATAGTGACCTTGTATTCTGCAAATTTCCAACTAGGTCCATTTCTGACAATAATCTGCACATCTTGTTAAGACGGCTAGATCGTATTACTGTTCTTTTAATTCCACAGAGGAAGGAGCATAAGGACCTTATCTGAGATCACACAACCAGTCAGTAGGAGGGGCATAAAATAACTTGATCGTCTGATTTCTAACAACTGCTGCCCATGCTGAATTATACTCCCTTCCTAAAACAGCACCGGCCATACTGGTTTCAGAAAGTTATAGCTGCTACCAGGCTATCTTAAACATCGAAGACATTCACGCTACATTATTAATGCCTTTATACAATTGATATATAATTAAATATAAAGATCTGTGCATGCCCAAAGGTTTAAGGAGAAAATGATTTTGTAACACATTTTTCTTTATTCTTTGCTTCTTTTTCTGATGTATTTTGATGCTGTTTTCCCCCTTCTCTCTATAATATCTTTTAAAATTTTTCTTTTAGAGCCCAGTTCTGCTTTAAAGCTTTTGCATGGTGAGAACAGTCTTCTTGCCACTTTACTGTGTTATGCAGAAATTAAGCTATTTAAGATTTTAAAGGAAGTCTAGCAATTCCTTGAATTCCTTCTCTGAGGAGCCTACCAAGTGGCAATCTGACCTCTGCTTGGATACCATTCTCAGTACTCTTAGATGACCTTCATTCTAATTTTAGGTAATTCCCAAGGTCTGGAAAAGTCTTCCATTTCTGAGCCAAAGTCTGCTTCCCTGAACCTTTATGCCTTCAAGCATTCACTCCTTCATCAAAGGCTGTTTGCACCTCTGTGTACTCAGCACCCCTGCAGGCCCTGGAACACAAGGATGACCCAGCAACCTAGCTCTAGCCCTCTTTGCTGGTTTTCTCTAGGATGGAGTATCTTTTGGCCCTTGTTTCTTAACAAATCACAAAGACCTTTTGCAAAGCATTTCTTGGGTGGGTTTAATCTGGCGTTGAAGACAATCAGTGGGGAGAATCTTCCCCTCATGTCTCGCTGCACACCCAAAGTTGTGTTAATTGGCACTCGGCACCGTCTGTCATGTCTTGTTGCTTAATTAAATTCACATTTGTTTTGAGTGTTCCTTTTACTCTGCTATTTTTTATGCATGAGAGGATAAAAACAAATGAGGAAAACATTTTATAGTTAAATTAGTTGAGAGAAACAGTCCTGAATCATAACTGTTTATCGTTCAGATAGCCTTTTATTTCAATGTCTTTGTTTTCCAACAAAACCACAAGCCAGTTGGTCATTGACCCTCTTCTTTTCTTCCTCACCAGAGTTTAACCTTGGCCTTGAATGCTAATTTCTAGTGCCTTCCTCTTGAATTAGAAATGTAATAATAACAATAACGCTTTATATGCCTATAAAGCTTCAAATCTTTTCAAGATCCTCTTATATGAACTAGCTTAATAGTACTCAGAACCTTGCTCACATGGTCTTTCTTTTTTCTTTTTACTGCCCATGATACCATTTGATAGTCATTTTCCTACGACTGTGAATGAGATTTTGAGCATAGGTCAATTTTATTTCCGATGTGAATTATATTGTATAACAAAGTGTTCAGTTTTCAAGGAGGTATTTAGCATTGTAGTATCAACAAACTTAACTATTCACAAATAAAAATGAAGCTTCACCAACTTTTCTTTGACAAATTGAGGTCTTGGTAGAGAAAACTCATATATGAGCATAAATGGGAAATTTAAAAAACCCATTCGTATAAGGCTTATGTGGTCAGATGGAGGACAAAATTTATTTTACCTAAGGGTGAGACTTAAGGAAGGGAGACTTGAAAGGGAGACTTAAAACAAAATCATAAAGTTAAACATTAAATATTTTTAAGCCCATCAGGCAATTAATAAGTACTTACCTGCATTAACAGCTATCCCATAGGCAACCAGTTTGTGAAATTGGAGGTTTTTGTCTAATTGCCGTCTCCATGGTCCTCTGCAGCACTAGAGCAACAAGAACAACAGCAAAAAGCCTGATTTAGGGAAAAATCACAGTGATAACAGTGTCATGAAAGTTAAGAGAACAGGACTCAGGCTTTGCTAAATTGCTTAAAGTGGGGCCAGGTGACACAAAAGTTGATGGCCACTCGTCAAACTGGCAAAACAAAATGTTACTTGCTTTGCCAGAATTTCAACTAAACGTGATTGAATCCGTTTTCTGGTTATAGCGTGAAACTTTTGAATACACTTGCTGATATGCATGCTTTACTCAGCTTCTTTGTTTAGGAAATGAAGAGGATAGCCATTATCCTCTTCCAAGTGATGAAACCAGTCTGCAAATTAATAGGCACTGTATGCATCTATCCTTGGAGGTATTGCTGGGTCAATTCTGGACCGCAATAAAGCAAATGTTGCAATATTTGCGAGTTACACGAATTGTTTAGTTTTCCAGTGCATTTAAAAGTTACGTTTACACTATACTGTAGATCATTCAATGTGCAATAGAATTATGTCTAAAGAAACAATGTACATCTTTAGCTAGAAAAAACTTGCTAAAAATTGCTGACACAGAGACACAAAGTGAACACATACTGGTGGAAAAAATGGCACTGATAGACTTGCTCGTTGCATGGTGGCCACAAACTTTTATTTTGTAAAAAACTCAATCTGTGAAGTGCAATAAAATGAAGCACAGTATAATGACGAATGCCTGTGTAATAAGTTATTTCATCTGGCAAAGATTATTGAAGGTCTCATTTTCTGTAGGCTATTCTGTTTAACAGGAAACACAGGCAAGTACTTAACACCATGAGATCAATCCAAATAGGAAATGTCCCATTATGTCTGGAAGGTGCTCAAATCTACATACTAAAATCTATGTATAATGATTGTGTTTTCCGGGGGTGAGAACTTAGAAAGATGTTTCCTGAGTGCCATTTGTCTCAGCTGCTTATTTGTCTTCTTTCAGTCAGAAATGGCAATAGTTCAAGCTGTTATAAAGCTTCGTTTCCATGGGGTCTTGGGAGAGGGTTGAGCTGTGGGTTCAATGTCATGTAGGAAATCAATGGCAAAATCTGAAGCCAAAATCAGTTGTACTGATTCCTGATTTTCAGTTTCAGCCATTCTGTTCTTTATTGTGAAGAAACAAACCCAAGTGTAAATCAAAGTTGAGAATTTCATAGTAAAGTACATCATTGTTTTCAATGGCACTTATATTAAGAAGTCATAACAACTGAGATTATTTCAAATATTTTAGTACTTACGATACTTGTTCCTCTTATGAATGAAATGAGGTTTCGACTGATAGGTAATAGAATTAGCATGCAGTTAAAATTCAGGCACAGTGCGGATGCTCGTGCCCAAGCCAATGCTGACTGTCCGTAGGTAAAGATACAAAAAAAGAGATACAGTGAAAATAAGGAAGCTAGGGAAAATAAAATGCATTTTGTTTTCTGGAAACATAATGTTTAATTACTAACTGGACTTACACCTAAAATAACTCGTGTGTAATGGAAAGACTCCTCCTCTTCATACCAACAGAATGTGTCAATAAACAGATATAAATTCACTCCCAGCCATGAGAGCTAGAGCAGAATGAAAAGAGAACCAATCAATGTTACCCTCAACCTTTTCTTCTATTCTAAATCACTTGGGGTTCTTCTTTTAAAGGTGAAATAAAAAGTTTCTCAATACTAATCAGGATTACACCATATATTTATTTTATCATAAATTAGTGTTTAATAGTGATTATAATAGAAAGAAATTCTTAACTTCATAAAAAATTTAAACACATATGAGTCAACTTTAAGTAATTAAATGAAATTACAAAACCTTAGCATTGCTTGACAATGATGTCAAGAAGAAGGAAATCTTTAAAAACAACTCAGAAAGTACTGTAGAAAAATTTCAATTTCATAGTCTAATTCAAAGACTTCATTTGATTTAGAGAAACATTCATACATTATGCAAAAACAAACTACTTGACTTTAAAAATAATTAAAAATGAACTCAATCGGAAAACAACTTCGCATGATTCTATAAGGGTAAATTAAATATAGCTGCTGAATGTTTTCTAGCAAGTTTGAATCTTTTAACTAGAGTAATATTTCAGACTATTTAGTGTTCCTATACAAGTTATCCTAAAAATCAAAGACTATTTAAGCTATATATTTAAAACTGAACAACAGAAATGGGATACTTACTACTAATAAGATGGAGAGACATTCACTCAAAATCCAGCACCCCATCGTGACACGTTTGGCTCTTTTGCTGTCAGTAAACCAGTTCTTTCATTCACCTGAATCTGGATGTTGGGTCCTCAGTTAGGGCTTCCCTACTAAATTAATTTCATCTTTTTGTCTCAGGAAGCACCTACTGGGAGCAACTCTCGAGGAATTTCTAATTAAGGACTTCTTGCCAAAGGCACATCACCAAGCTGACATGCCTCATGACCTGGGTAAACACAAGGCAAGTCTCTGTCTAATGATTCCTTTCTTCAAAGATCTTAAAAGAAAAGAAAGCTGGTTTTATTAAATTGTCCTCATGTACTTCATACCCCCTTCATTTTCTACATGATTGCAGTCAAGATGATAATAAGTCTCTATGTAAATATGAGAAATAACCTAATTGCTGATGCCTGCATGCAGCAAAGCATTTTGTCTCAAGCTTTCTCTATTTTTTTTTTTAAACTTCTTTACTTTCTTTCCTCTTTTTCAAGAAAGCTCTCCATAGAAAACATGGAATAAGGGCTAAATGGCTATGAATCAATCTTTCGGAAAACAGTGAAGAAAAAAAGATTCTAAAAACAACAACAACAACAACAGAAAATGCTCATAAAACTAAAAGTGTGACTCTAAAACAATAAACTTTTCTGTGGGTTAATGAAATAAATCTCATGTTTTCCCCTATAATCCCATGTGGTATACTTTTGAGGCAAATGAGAATGTCCCTTCATAACTCATAACTAGGAGGAGCTGCTTGGGAGTCTGGTTCTCTGGTTTTGTGTAAGCCATAGTTAAATACGATGATTGGGACTCTACTCTGTAGCAAAGTTATCCCAATTGAAGCCATTTTATTGCTATTTCTGACCAATATTTCAATGAACATTTTTAGACAATTTAGATGAAAATAGGAGATTAAAATCATTTGGATATCTGCCTAAGCTTTCTGAGTTTCATGTGGTAGATCATTTAGTTGTTCTACAATACGTTAAATTAAAAAAAAATCCTAGTAAAAATAATAGTTGTAAATATTCATTGACCAATATTTATCCAGGCACTAGAGTAAGGACTTTTCAAATATTGTCCAACTCAATCACATATGGACTCCATCAGATAGATGTTATCAGCCCCTTTAGAGAAATGTGGAAGCAAGCTCAAATGCAGTAACTTGCAGTAGGAGCAGTTGGGATTTGAATTCAGTTCTCACTGACTTTTACATCTTCATTTTTAACCACTACCTTATACTGCCTCTCTTATGAAATATTTATGTATGGATTTGCTCATCAAAGTATACTTACTATACAGATATAAATTGCATTTGTATAAGTTGAATGCATTTAAGTTATAGGAATTAAATTTTTTAATTACAAATAAATGTTGCTGTATGTGATTATATTATTTCTATATAATGCCAACAAAGTCTTAAAAATGGATAAATAAGTTGTCTATCATACTAATCATATTTTGTATTTTCTGCATTTTGTGATGCTTTGGCATGTTGGAGTCTTGCAGTCTTGGGGAGGAACCACTCAAGTTAGGTTAGTTAATTCCTAGTAATAGTGAACAACTTGTCTGTGAGCCAACCATCCAATCTAGAGTCCATATCCCCAACCCTCTCCTTTATCAAACTCTCACAGGCAGAACTAACTTTCCCCCTTTCCTAAATCACCCAGGACCAGGTACTTGACAACTAGGGACCACCCCCATAGCCAAGGGTCTGCCAGATGTATCCTATGATCCAATGCTAAGCCAGCTTCATTTAGATTTAAGCTACTTTGCCCCTTTCTTCTTGCAAAAGCCACAAAAAATACTGGGACCTATGTTTCTCCCTTGCTCCTTCTGCCTGGTCTACCCTGGTCAAAGATTTTGGTATCCTTTCTACTAGTCACCAGTCCTAACTGTGAGGTACCTCTTTTGAGCCTTATTTTTTGCATTTGTTTGATGGAACTCATCATAATATGTACCTCATAGCGTCAGTCCCGTTCGTTCCCTTAACACATACACAGATGTACACATACACTCACACTAAAGATGATGCCTCTTTTGGAGAAGTCTTACATTGGTCAGTAAAAAATTTGGTAGATTTAACTTAGAAAAAGCCAACATTGTAAAGGCATTTTTTTCCCTCTGGAAAGAGGTAGAAGCACAGGTATTTTGGAAGCCTTAACCTGAGATTAGAGTGCAGTTAGTAAAATATCTTTAGTAGCTTCTTTAACTGTGAGCACTATAAAGATGTAAAGTCTTTATATTCATCTCTTTAAGCCAATAATCTTCTACGATGAAATGATTTGCTATTTCTGAAGTGTTTAGGATTTCCGTATCTTAGAGACCTTATTCAGTCGGGTTATAAAAATTAATTCAGAGAGAATGCATCTAGAATTTTATCCTATTTCTTCAAGTTTAGATTTCATGAGTGTGAGGAAGAGTTGAAATTTTCTAGTCTTCTGTTCACTTTACAGAGTTTTGCAAATGAGAGATGTACTGCTGAATGAGAATGTATGGTCACTTTTTTTGTTAATTGTTTAGAAGATTTCTAGCACAACAGCAAAAATAAAATTTAAAGGTTTAGGCTTAAAAGTTAATCTTTACATGCTTCATACTTATATCTGAAACGTGATTTGTTTGGTCCTCATTTTGAATATGTAAAGAACATTATATTAAAGTGTAGTCATCATTCATTTATAGTATACAAAAAAGGTTAACAGCTGTATTATGAAAGTATAACTCATGATTTAACTTAAGACTTGCTTTCATATATTTTATTTTTGTAGAACTTCCAATGATTTTCAAGGCATTTGTATCGAAGAATCACATCCAAACTTCATATTATATTCAAATTCATTCAGAGTTCAACAGTTTTATGCAATTGATGGGCATATATTTTCTTTTCAACTTTTCTATTTTCACAGTTAAGAATAATCAGATGACACCACTGATTGTTTTACAGAATTGGCATTGTACTTCATAAGACTCAAGATATCATGTCTTCTATCACATATCAGAGTCCAACTCAGTTCATCCTGTGGGCTCCTTTTCAGAAGCATTCAGTTTTTTATCAGCAAGACAGTAGGTTGCTCTCAGTATTTGTTAATTTAGATGAAGAAATTTCTGGGATGCATATTATATTCAAAAGGTCTGCCTCAGTTTTTACTTCATTGAGGGAATCAGTACAGATCACAATTTAAATGAAGATTCTGAATCATTTTCCAAGAATCAGGGTCAAGTTAATGGAGCTGCATTAAAGAAGCAGGCGATTGTACAAAATCTATTGAAATGACATAAATGCTCAGAATTTTGTCTATTATCCCCTAATTGTTTTTGTTGCTAATAGGTAGTGCCCATCTCATTTCCCAGAATATTCTCCAAACAAAAGAAGTGAAATTTGTCTCGTTTGTTTCCACAGTGATTACTGTCTTTTTAATTAAATGAGTATAGGTATATTCAAGCCCATCACAAAAAGATGACGTGGGTTTCATTTCCCTTATAAAGTTCACCAATAACAAATCTTCTAAAATGGAAGAATGAGGAGGGAAATGGAACAAATATATTTACAAAGGCAGGCTAATTGCCTGTATATATGAATGCAAATGCTATACTAGCCATGCTACATTTCTGGACTGGATTAGTTCTATTATGTTTATGTTTAGTCTCTTGGTTGATCAGTTGACCCAACAAAGAAACACTTTTATCCTCAAGAGCAAGTTTGATCACCTAGTATCTTTTGCTGCTGCCTGCTATATGGTCTAGGTCCCCTGTAGCTATAGCAGAACTCAGAGTATAAGAAGAACATTGCTGAATTATTCTCTCCTAAGTAACAAACAGGTTTTTGCCTTTTCCTGAAAGTATTTATAAACATCTCAGGATTGAGGTGAAAATAAATGAAGAAAAAATGCAAACACATATAATTCCAAATTCTTACATGCTTATTTTGAAGAACATTTATTGTGATAATTATGTAATTATACTGGATAAATCATATATTGGATACATTTCATTTTTTTAAAGGAAAAGAAGATTAAAGGAAAAAAGTCCATGCATTAAAATATATCTGATTTTTCAGTACAATTTAATTCAATTTATCATGTGTCCTCCCTTTTGCTGAGTAAAGTATATGGTGTTTTTATTTCATGAAACATTGTATTCACTTAATATCTTTTTTAAATGGCTTGCGCCACACCCTTAGTTAACATTACTCAGTAAAGCTTTTTCCCCCACCTGTGTCATGAGTCTTTCGTTTATCCAACTCTCACAAACTCAAAACACCTCCTAAGACCACTGGCACAGCCAGAGTCAGAGATCTGGCTTCTCTTTTTAGAAGCTTACAATGCAGTTGGGATGGCGACAGGGACGTGTGCATCATTTAAAGGTAAGAGCGTCCTGGGGTGGTAGAGATTGCTTATTCAGGGCCTCCTAAGGCAGGAAGAAGTCTAGCTGAGGGACTTACTCTGGGGAGAATTCTCCATGAGGTGGATTGAGCTGGGTCTTGTAATGTCATGTGAAGACAGAAGGGAGGAAAAATAAGTTTGAATTTCTGGGTCTCTCAAAGAGTCATTTGAATGCTCCCCAAACATCCATCAGCAGGGAAAAATACTCCTGACTCCAACTCCCTTCTTGTGGCTCTTCCGGTCTAGTCTACAAAGCCCAGTACATCTGTGCTTGATTTGCTTCTCATTCTCCCGCCTTCATCTTCATCACTGCTCACATGTTTGCAACACATTTTTTCTGTCTGTTTATCAATTCTCCTAAAACCCTTCCCGAAGTCCTTTGGAGAGGTGCTCCTTCAGGGAGCACAGTTGCTGGGTTAATTGAGGATCTCAGTTCGTCAGAGAACAGATCGACTGACTCATCATGTCTTACTTCAAACTACAGGGCACAGGTCGAAGTCTCTGGTTTTGCCAGTTTAAAATTTTTGATTTAGAAATGTGGTGAAAGCCAGGCTCGCCATGCTTTCAATGTTTTTTTATCGCGTCGAACACACATGAGAACTTACTAAATGTTTAATAATGAACACAGAACCACATTCATTTCTCCACTTCTCAACACATAAGACAATTCTGTACAAATCCCTGCCCAGATCCTATCCCAGGGATTTTCAAGCAGTCAGCAGTTTTCATTAAAGTTTAAAAGTGAAAGGGAAGTTTTCCTTTCTAGGCAGTGAATCACTTAACTTCTGAGCTCAGGAGAATTTAAAGTTGAAGAAGGCTAGTCTAGAAATCCCTTCTTTGCATATCCAAGCTGTTCATCTCTCAAAAGTCAAAGTGGATGCCAGAATTCCATAGATTTCATTTTTCAAGATGAACAGTCATTTTTGAACATATTTCAAGCCAGATGGTTTACAGTTCATGTATTTGTTGGCGTTTTCCTGCCACAACAACTAAATATTGAAGACACATATTTGTGATGAGGAGAGCACTTCCAACCCGCTTTTCCTGCTGCTCTTTCGGGCTGACTGGTCCCCTCCCCACCCTGGTCTATATCACCGCATGCAGCAAGGGAAGGCTCCCAGGATTCACACGATGAATTACAACCATTTGATTTAATAGACGGGGGATAGGCGAAATAACATAAAACAAGCTTCCTACGAATAAATATTTCTTGTAACGGTCATGAATTTTCCAGGAGCAAATAAGAAAGCAAATGAGCAGCTATTGAAATATTCTGTTTTCATGATCTGTTTAGACAAGCTGGAAAGTTTACTTTTCATCCTTAGAGTGCCTTATAACCCAGTTTGCCAAACTGTGGAACTGTTTGATCAGAGTTCAGAAACGAACAGGAAAATCAAACAAAGGTTTAGTATTTAAAAAAATAAAATAAAATAATCAGATATGAAAATGTCAGCTGGAGAAAGCATTGCCCACTTGTTCTGAAGGATACCAATGTCACTCAGCAGGTTCAGAGATTTCTCTCTTCCAGGATGAAATGATTTGCTGTTCATTTGTCATCTCTTGCACAATTTGTTATTATTCTGCTCAACTATCAATGTTTGCATTATTACGACTTTGAGACTCATTTTGTTGACAAAGGGCCATTGGGAAGCTGAAACAAAGCAAAACACTTTTAAAGACATGGAAAACAGAAGAAAGAATGTAAGCATGTAAAAGAGGTATGTTTGCTTGGAACCGTAATAAGATTTTAATGAATATTCCATAAGCACTACACAAGAAACTGGCAGAACAGAATACTGTAAAGCAAACCTGCCCACAGCTGTCATTATAACCTTTGTCCAATGACGCTGGATATGTACACACAAAAAGACTTGGGAATATTTTTTTAGAGTTGGTTTGCAGAGTCCCATGTTTTGAATCAAAATTGTCTAGAATCATGATTCTCCAGAACTGAAGGAAACCATAGTTATGTAGAACCATTTTCTCGTCTTACAAAGGAGGAAATGAAGACAAGAGAGGTGAATGGTCTAGGCTTAGGTTATATTGCTGGCTAGTGGAGAAAAAAGACTTGAGTCAGGTGTTCTAGTTCACTGGCTATTTCATTACATCACTCACTACACTTCTATTTTTTATATCTTTGCTGTCTACAGTGGACAAAGATGAAATAATTAACAAAAGGCATCTCCCAAAAGAGAGAGAGCTCTGGAGGCCTGGGTCCTAGACAGTAGGGCCTGGGAAGTGCTAATGGGACAGATGTCACCACTCTCCAAAGTCCTGGAGAATGAATATTTTCGGGGGACCTCCCAGATGCCAAGCATTTTATTTGTTATAATACTTAATTCTTGCAGACCCATTAGGATGATATAAGACCTGTGTTATAGATCAGGAGGATGTGAAGATATAAAAAGGCTAAGTAACTCTCCTAAGATCTCCTAGTTAGTAAAGACCGCAGCTGAGTTGCAAGCCCACTGTGCCTGACCTCCAGTTCTATGGTTGGCCTGCCTGGCTATGTTACTTTTAAGACAATTGCACAGATGCATAGTGACAACTGTGAATGGCAACTTCCCCTGATCTGCATGAATGCTTCTGTTTTGATTGGCGTCCAGAACTACAGGCATTTTATGGGGGCCTGGCTGATTAACTTGAGCCAATAAAGAAAGTATGATATTTAGAATGACGGAGACGTTAAGCCATGTTTCAATTCCATGTAAGAGAGGATCAGTCATCCGATACTACTCTGCCCTTTCTTACAGATTCACAGATGATGCAGCTCTTGAAAGAGTGTGAGTTTTATGTCAAATGTTTAGAAGTTTATACTTAAAGTGTGAATTTTTCTAATGGAAGAATACAATTTAATAGGACAATTGTCCTGAAGAAATGTCTTGTTACTGGTAGATAATTTAAAACCAAAATTTGTTTTGCCCATTGCCATATTTTTAGCAATTATTTTGGCTAACAGTTGGAAGCAAAATAATTGCTCAGAACCCACATTAGAGTGCCCTTGAGAAGATGGATCTTCAACAAGAGTAATGACATCCTGCAAGTATATTGAAAACCAGGCATATTGGTCTATAGTTGCTTTTGATTCCACTCTTACATTCTTCTCCATGTGGTCTCAGCCCTCCCAGCCAACTTAAGTGTCATTCAAAGCTGCAGGTGCTGCAAGGCTACAATCTCTAACTGTAACTCTTTTGTTTTCCAGTTCAAATTCCCTTCAGGAGGTGAAGCCAATGAACTTGTGAGGAGGCATCATGGCTACACATCATTTGGTTAATTGATTCTGGTTGTAAATAAGCCAGTCTGTACTTGGCACTTCAGCCTTTTTAAACTTAGCTTCCGTTTCCCCTCTTATTACATTCTGTATTAGTGGTACAAAATTCTTTCAGATACCTTCCCTCATATTCCCCTAGACAGAGCTGGCTCAGCCATAAGCTACTATACTACTCTTTCTACGATTCGTACTTACAAAGGCTTTTTTTCTTAGTGTGACATTATTGTCATAAGAAAGAAGATTTCTTGTCAGGGTGAGTGAGATGGTGCAGTGTGCAATTTGGCTTTTGTCAAAATCCTTTGTCAAATGATGACTGGTTCTTCCAATCAAATGATTGTAAATAGTATTCTTGGTGTTCAATTTTTCTTGCCTCCTCATGCTGTATAGGTGAGTCTTCTGCATTTTTTCTAAGTTTGATAACTTAATAATTTATTTTTCTGACCAACCTCATTTTCTTTTCCTCCTCCATTAAACTAGATCTCATTGAGACAACCTGTCCTCTCATCGATTACATCTCATACAATCATGAATCAAAACGATACAAGGAAGTGAAAAGCGGAGGAAGGAAAAAGGGAAGCGATTGGATGCACTATGAAACTGGAATTTAGGCCAAGGGAGAAGAGGTTTTGTGGGCAGCTAAACTCACATGGTTCCTGATTAATTTGTAGACTATCCAGATTTGTGAATGGGCAAGGAGATGTAGAGCTTAAAAAAGCTAAAGAGAAGAAATGGTCACTCCTATGTAGCAGCGTCGACCCTATCTTTAATTCTTTCTCTCTCTCCTCCTGTCTATTCTTCCATTTATTTTCTCATTGAAAAACACTACTGAGTGCTGTGTCCCAGGCATGCTAGGTGCTGGGGAGCCAGGATACCTAAGACACAGGCCACCTTCTGCAGTGTGGCAAGCCGGCTGTCAGATTGTGTTGCTTGATTCTGCCCCGGTATCTCCACATGCCCCCTCCCATCCACTCCAAGTGCCCCACTATACGGACTTACTGCATTTCACTTGCATTTTTGTAACTGCCTCTACAGGTCTGCCTACAGTTATCTCACCTCCACCCCAACTCTGCCACTGGAGTAGATACCTTTCCAAAGCACAGAGCAGACTGTGCCCTAACTCTGTTTATATGTCTAAAATGAGTCCACTGAAAAGCTGGCCCTGAGCGCCTACTCCAGCTTTTTCTCTTTCCATGTGCCAGCACATCCTACAAGCCAGCCACACCTGAACCTACTAGCATGTCTGTATTGTGTTGTATTCCTTCTTTCTGAAATACTCTTCCTTCTCATTTCTCCTTTGTATTAGTCAGAGTTCTCCAGAGAAACAGGACCAATGGGACACACACACACACACACACACACACACACACACACACACACACACTTATTTAGTGTAAGGAATTGTCTCATGTGACTGTGGGGGATGGCCAGTTTGAAGTCTGCAGGGCAGGCCAGCAGTCTGGAAAGTCAGGTAAGAATTGATGCTGCAGTCTTGAGTCTGAATTCTACGGGGCAACAGACTGGAAGCGCAGTCAGGATTTCTACATTGCATCACGAGGAGAATTCCTTCTATTTGGGGGAACCTCAGTCTTTGCTCTTAAGGCTTTCAACTGATTGTGAGAATCACCCACCTATTGGAGGATAATCTGCTTTACTCAATGTCTACTGATTTAAATGTCAGTCACATCTAAAAAATACCTTCATGGTAGCATCTAGGTTGCAGGTTGACCAAACAACTGTGCATCATAGCCCAGCCAAGTTGACATGTAAAGTTAACAATCCTCATAAACTTAACCCCCTTCAAGGATCCATTGGAATGTGACCTCTGTAAGTTTTCTTCCTCTGAAACAATTTCAGCCTAGAGTGGGAAGTGCTAAACGGTACAGTAGTTCCAGGAGCAGCAATGCTGCTAGGGGGCAGCAATCTCAGATTGAGGGGGAGGATGAGGAGAAAATGAGTCTTAAAAAATGATTCGGAATTTGACCTGGAAAAAATAAATGTGAGGAGTCTTCCAGGCGTGGGGTCACAAACCACATGGGCTTGAGGAATCTGCAAGTGTGTGAAGAGGTCAAAGACAGGCAAAAGTAGACAGGAGAGGTAGACCCAGGCCAGGCCACGAATGGCCTTAATTAGTTTCCTAGGGCTGTCACAAATTCCCACAGAGTTGCCAACTTTAAACAACAGATTTTATTCTCTTACAGTTCTGCAGGTCACAAGTCCAACATTAAGGCATCTACAATGTTGGTTCCCTCTGGAAGCTCTGAGGGAGAATCCCTTCCATGCTTCTCTTGTAGCTTCTGATGGCTGCTGGCAAGGACCACAGACTCAGATTCCAGGCAGGATGCTGTCAGTGGGTTAAGAGGGCCAGAGGTGCCTACTACCAACTAAGTGATCATAGTGACATCCTCATTTAAAGGGGACAGCCTCTACTTAGCTCCAGAGAGAACGAGGGCCAAACTTATTGCATTTTTTTTTTAATTTTTGAAGGAATGGTAGATTTCCAGAATTTTATATGAAATCTCTTTACTTTTTCATTTGGAAATTAATACAAAAATAAGATTAAAATCACAGTATGAGCCCAAGAAACACATCTGTTGACTGGAAATGAGAATGCCACTGTTAGCATAATAATCCCTGCAAACATGGGGTACCAACCCTAGACTGCCATATCAGAAGATGGCCTGGTGTGTCAGGGTGGAAGATGGACTGGAGGGATTGAACTTGGGAGTCAGAAGGCAAAGTAGGGAGGCCCTCAGAATAGATCAGGGGAGGCAGGTATAAGCTACCTTTGGGAGCAACTCCTAACACATTGTCAAGTCTTATATGAACGCTTGCTGAATGAAAACATGAACTAGGGGGCGTTTCAAAAATCTATCACATGAAATAATAAAATCTATGAAGGCAAAAATTTTTTCCTATGGAATTATTTCACATATCAAAGGGTTCTTTTTTCTTTCAAGAACTACATTTATCCACTACCACTCTGCTTTCGTTTTCAAATAAAAAAACCCATATACACAACTAATTAAATTAATATAGTTTATTATGACAAAAATAATTTCTTTTAACTTTGTGGTCAGCACCACATTTTATATTAAGCTGCTAATATTCATAACCATATGATTTGAAAATCAGCCAAGCTTGAAAAATTATTGTCTCCAACAGTCCCAATGATCAAAGCAATCTCGGTTATAATATTATATTAACCAAGCTAAAAAATAATATTACAATTTCTAACCTCTCTGAACTGTAATTAGTCATCTATATACCCAAATTTATTTGATATATTTGCATAGTTAATTAATTATGATTTGTTTAAAAGTATTTCATTTGTAAAACTTTGCTCTTTTTAGCCTACACATCAAATTGCCAAGTGATAAATTTAATTTTTAAGTATCTTCTTTAAATCATGTTAAGATATGTTTTTGACAGAAGAAGAAAGTGTTGAAAAGATACAATTATTTCTGCTTTTTAAAAAGTAAACTTTTACCAAGCGATGGGAACAAGTTGGAGGAAGTTGGTTACTTAAATGCAAAGGCACTTGAAGAAACTTGAAGACTCCTTCAGAACAATTGACTAAAAAACGCCTGGATAAGACAGTGCTTGAAAAAATTCTCAAAAGTTAAAGTTTCTAGTAGGCTTTAAAGTTTGTATTAGTTAAGTCACATTGTCTAGAATGCAATATAGCATTCCCACCGAGTCTCTGAGAGCTTAAGTAACACGCTCAAGGTAAAATATTGAGAACATAGATTAAATGTTTAAAAATCCTTTGAAATGATTACCAGAAATTAAAATAGATATATATCTATGTGAACTAAAATTTCTAGGTGAAAATTTTAGTCAATTACTCAGATATTTACAAGTACCAAAATATCTGGATGAAAAGAACTTCCAGGAGTTACCTGGATTTTATGAACTGTATTAACATATCTGTAGAAGTTTCTTTTCTTTGCTTTAAATTTTTTTATTTAAAAAATGTGGGGTACAATTCAAGGTTGGGTATACAAGTGTTCATTATGCAGATACCCTTGTTGATGAGGTGTGCCCCCCTGTCCCCTGGCAGTTTCCCACTATTGCCAATCTCTTTCTTATAGTATTACGATAGTTGCTCAAGTCTGCTTATGAGTGAGAACATGTGATACTCAGTTCTTTGTTTCTGTGATAGGTCACTCAGTATTATAGCATCTAAGTCCATCCAAGTTGCTGTGAACTTCATAATTTTGTCCTTTTTTATGACTGTGTAATATTCCATCGTGTATATGCACATTTTTTTTTACCCAGTCCTCTCAATGGACAGCACAGTTGGTTTCATGTTTTTGCTGTTATAAATAATGCTGCAATAAACATGCCTGTGCAGGTATCTTTTTCATAGAGTGATTTGAGTTCCTCCAGGTATAGTCCCAGTAGGGGGATTGCAGGGTTCTGTGGGAGGTTGATTTTTAGAACTTTTAGGAATCGCCACACTGTTTTCCACAGAGGCTATACTAGTTTACACTCCCACCAACAGTGAAGAAGTGTTCCCTTTTCACCACATTCTCTCCAGCATCTGTTGTTTTTTGAGTTATTGATGCTGACCATCCTGACTGGAGTTAGGTGGTGTCGCAGTGTGGTTTTAATTTGCATTTTTTTGATGACTAGTGAGGCTGAGCATTTTTTCATGTATCTGTTGGCTGCTCATATGTCTTCTGAGAAGTGTCTATTCATATCCTTTGCCCACTTTATAATGGGGTTGTTTGTTTTTTTTCTTTTCGTTGCATTTGAGTTCCTTGTAGATCCTAGATGTTAGGCCTTTGTCAGATATACAGTTGGCAGATATTTTTTCCCAGTCTGTGGACTGTCTCCCCACTGTCTCAATGGTTTCTTTGGCTTTGCAAAAGCTTGTCAGTTTGATTAGGTCCCACTTGTCTATATTATCTCTTATGGCATGGGCACTTGGGATTTTGATCAGGAATTGGTTGCCAGTTTTAATTTCCATAAGGGTGTCTCCAGTATTTTCTAAGGTTCTTATAGTCTGAGGTTTTACGTTTAGGTCTTTGATCCATTTAGAGTTGATTTTTGTGTGTGGTGATAGGTAGAGTTCTTGCTTTAATCTTCTGCATGTGGTCAGTCAGTTTTCCCAGCACCATTTACTGAATAGGTTCTCCTCTCTCAATGGTTGATGGTGGAGGCTTTGTTGAAGATGAGTTGGTTGTGAAATTGAGGTTTTCCTTCTGGAATGTCTATCCTGTTCCATTGATCTATATGCCTGTTCTTATACCAATACCAGGTTGTTTTGATTATTGTAGCTGTATAATAAAGCATAAAGTCTGGGAGCATAATGCCTCCTGCTTTTTTTTTTCCCTGAGGATTGTTTTGGCTGTTTGTGGTTGTTTATGTATTCCTGTATTGTCATTTCCAGGTCTGAGAAGAATGCTGCTGGTAATTTAGTGGGTATTGCGTTAAATCTGTAGATTGCCTTGGGTAGGATGGACATCATAACAATGTTGATTCTTCCAGTCCATGAGCATGGACTATTTTTCCATTTGTTTGTGTCTTTGATTTCTTTGAGCAATGTTTTGGAGTTTTCGTTATAAAGTTCTTTCACTTTTCTGGTTAGGAAAATGCCAAGGTATTTCTTTTTTTGTGTGTATGGCTATTGTGAATGGATTGTGCTTTTTATTTGGGTTTCTGTTTGTTTGTTGTTGATATATAGGAATGTGACTGACTTTTGCACATTTATTTTATACCCTGAGACTTTGCCAAAGTCAGTGCAAGGAGGTTTTTGACAGATTCTCTTGGGTTTTCAAGGTACACAATCATGTTGTCTGCAAAGAGAGATAACTTGACTTCCTCTTTTCCTATTGGATACCCCTGATTTCAGAAGTTTATTTTCTAAGACTTCTGGTCATGGCTGCGAACTTAATAGATATAGGGAGCTCCAGTACTAATTAAAGTACATAGAAATGCCAGCTATACTATTTCTTAAGTTTTAAGAAATACATAACCAGGTTTGTGACAAAAATGGAAAACTTTAGGAGCCCAAATGAAGAGGGTACACAAAGCCGTAAGGTTAAGTGGGGGTTTCAGTATGGAAATGCACATTAGGAACTACAAGTTAGAGAGGATGCCCCTGGAATACCAAAGAAATAGTACCAAATTTCTTGTCTAGTGGAAGAAGTTATGAAATTACCATGCTATCTATTAATAGATGGAAAAATCTTTGCTTAAAAGAGAGTGGTTCATTCCATATTGTGGGAGGAAACAGGATCACTATGAGAGTTGAAACCATAGATTTATGTTGAAAGGCAATTAAACATGAAGTCACAAATTAGTGTAAAATGGTTCATAACCAGTGAAACCTCTAGAGTCTTGGCAGAGACACTGGTAGATGTCCTGCATAAGGTAGAAATGTATTATTGAGTTTTTTTAAGACTCAAAGATGACCTTACATATAGAAATTTCAACACATACAAACTTCAGTACAAAATAAGGCAGTCTTTTGGCAATAAATGGGGTAATCACCGTCTAAGTGATTAAGAAGGATAGAAAAATAGCTACTGAGGGAGGAAATATTGAAAGTTACATTAAAAAAGATAATTTGCCTAAATTTTGAGGTATACTATAAGGATGAAAAGAAGTGAAATATACTTTTAGGGGAAATATTTTTTGGAGCTATTGTGTATATTGAAGGATAAAGAAAATGAACATACATATTGGTATCATTGAGATCCAAGGTTTTCGGTGTGGAAAAAAAAAGATACAGATGTAAGATTAATATGGCTGAGTAGAAACTCTATAATTATGAATTTAAATTAGAAGTATCAGTAAAAAAGCATGATCTGTTTTACCTAAAGGATTATTTTCTAGCTTTGTTCATTGAAAAGGTCTAGAAAAAATAAGAACAACCAAGTGTTAATGGGTAGTGAGAATCTCTTGGCTCAGATTATGGTTTCTAAATGCCATTTATCAGTAAAAGAAATCACAAATCTATGGAGAAGCAGTTGAGGTGAGGTTTGGAGCAATAAATTTGTGAAGAACCAGGAGTAGCTAGTCATACCAGAAAACAAGGAAGCTGTCAATGACTCCAAGTATCATGTCAAAGAGACTTAAGAGTCAAATTGAAAAGGTTCCCACTGGCCAGATATGAAACAATTTGAGGACCAATAAAGATAACAACATATAAAATGTTTAAATGCATGAGTTAGTAAAGATACTAAAAAGCAAGCACTTCATCTGTCATTTCTGGGAAGCTGTTGGGGAACTCAAGCTCATTATTTTGAAAACTGATAAAAGGAAAGCATCAAACATTTTTATGTTTTTACCTTTTTGTTTGAACTGTGTCTGGGATAATCAAATAATGGATGAAGAGAAATTTCTCTTTTTAGGAGTACAGTAGTCAAGCTTGTGATTGCAAAGAGAATAATAAAAATTTAAAATGGTCATTTTGCAACCCCAACACTAATCCCAACTTGAGTGGATCTAGGCAAATTTTTTTTTTAATCACTGACTGCTAACATCACAAATACAAATTCAGCCAGACATTGTAAAACTTTTCATGGTACATATTATTGAAAGTATTTCTGCCAAATAAAATATTGAGTCTTCACTTGATCAGGTTTCTAACTCTAACCAACAATTTGCAAAAAATATTGGGTAAAGAAGAATGTATACAATAATACACAGAAGCATTTAGTAAATTCTAGACCTGTAGTTCCCAACCTTTTTGGCATCTGGGACCAGTTTTGTGGAAGACAATTTTTCCACAGACTGTGGGGGTGGGGGAGTGTTATGGTTTCAGGATGATTCAAGTGCATTACATTTATTGTGTACTTCATTTCTATTATTATTGCATTGTAATATATAATGAAATAATTATACAACTTACCATAATGCAGAATCAGTGGGGGTCCTGAACTTGTTTTCCTGCAACTAGATGGAACCATCTGGGGGTGATGGGAGACAGTGATACACGAAGTGTGAAGCTTATATCCAGTCTACTGCTTAATCTCATTTTGGTTGCTGTCACTGCAAAAAATCCTGCTTCACAAAGATAGATTGTTGGAAAAGGAAGCAGGCTTTTGTGGCAATCTCAAGATATGCTGCCTTGACTTTAATCCAGAACGTATGAAGATTTGAAGTTGTTTCAAACATGCTTTTAAGGCCACCGCCATTTTTTATCTCAAGCAGTTGATCCTTTTGAAGTACGAACAAAAAGTTGGTTCCCTGGCTTATTCACAAATGGGTCACAAATTCATTCCTTCCCAATTTGGGAGTCTTTTGTGATTGAGAAGTAATGCTCAAACTCTTTTGAAAGCTGAGATAGGTGCTCATGCACCAGCTGGGAGAAAGGCTTTAGTGCAATCTCTTACGAAATCTCTGCTAATGTTTGAAACGTCAAAAATCCCAATATTCACTAATCACCCCCATAATTCCAGTCTGGTTTTGAATGTAGCCACTTTTTCTGCCAACTCGAACACAATTGTCATTCTCCCCTGAAGGGACAGATTGAGTTTGTTGAGCTGGTTGAATATGTCACACAAGCAAGTTTTGTGACCCATTCTGTGTCACTGAAATGTGCTGCCAATAGTGATTGTCTTTCTAAAAGAAATCTCTGGAGCATCTCTCATAACTCAAAAACTCTCGCCAGTGATTTACCTTTAGAAAGCCATCTCACTTCTGTGTATAAGAGAAGACGTGAATTCTGTGTCCATCTCCTCACAGAGCTGCATGAACAAACGTGAGTTAAGGGCATCTACTTTAATGTGATTGATAATTTTAATCACATCCTGCAAAATGCTGTTAAGATCAGGTGACATTTTCTGGCTAGCCAGCTTTTCTCTATGCATGAACACAGCGTATAGACTCACATTCAGAAGTGACCTCTTTGACCTAAGTAGTGAAACCAGAAAGTCATCTAGTCATGGCAGCTGCTCCGTCCATGCATACACTGGCAAAAAGTGACCAGTTCAGTTTTCCTGATATGTAATCATGCAAAGACTTGAGTAGTTCTGCAGCTGTGGTATCGGTTGGCAACAAAATTGCATATAACATATCCTCATGCACATCCTCCTGAAAAATGTATCACACAAAAGCAAGCATTGTTGCCTTGTTGTCAACATCAGTAGATTTGTCAATCGGGATTGTGTACCACAGTGACTCATTAATCCTCTCTAATAATTGTGTCTCGATATTCTCTTCTATTTCAACAATTTGTCTAGTTACGGTGCTAGCTGAAAGAGGAACACGTAACACCTTTTGAACTGCAGCCTCTCCTAAAAACTCACGACAAATGTCCTTAGAAGCAGGCAGGATCATCTCTTCACCAATAGTGAAGGGGTTCTTAGCTTTAGCAATGCAGTTAGCCACTAAGAATGATGCTTTCAGTGAGGATACATTTGATGAAATGATGGCCTTCAATAATTGCTTCTGTTCTTTGTGCTCACATTTTTTTCTTTTGAAAAACTCCAAAGGTTTATCTTTTAATGCAGAATGCTTTGCCTCCATGTGACGAAACAGTTTTGAAGGTTTCATGGTGTTGGATAGTTAGTCATCACATATTATACAAAGCAGGCTTGGAGAATGTGGATCACCTATTGCAATGAACCTGTAAGTAGGACTCTTGGTATTTTCTTTTAAATGCAGCTTTCCTTTTGTTGGCAGTCTTAGAATCTTCTGCTGTCTCCTCACTGAGTCTTCCCCCTTTTCAAATAAGCTCTCCAGTGACATTTGTTTTTTACTCATTTTGAGTGAGGTTAGCTTGCAGGCTTAGCAAAACTGTGACTGAGACAATTGTGCAATGTGGGAAAGAGATGTGGATGGAAGTGGTGAATAAAATAACGGGTAGGCCATGTGTGGACTAAAATAATTTTTGGATTTTGACTTAAAGCCTGCCACCAGATGCAGCTGCGCAATTGAAGTACGTCAATGTACTTGCCACTAACTGATAGAGTTTGATATGAATTTGCAAGCAATTGGTTTATTATGGTCTCTCTGCAGTCAGACCTCACTGCTAATATTAATTTGTATTTGCAGCCACTCCCCAGCTCTAGCATCACTGCCTCAGCTCCACCTCAGATCATCAAGCATTAGATTTTCATAAGAAGCACGCAAACTAGAACCTTAGATTCTCATAGGGTTCACACTCCTATGAGAATTTAATGGTGCCACTTATCTGACAGAAGGTGGAGCTCAGGCAGTAATGTGAGCGATGGGGAGTGATTGTAAATACAGATAAAACTTCGCTTACCTGCTTGCTGCTCACCTTCTGCCATGCTGCCCAGCTCCTAACAGGCCTTGAACCAGCACTGGTCCATGCCCTGGGGCTTGGGGACCTCTGTTCTAGACCATGGGATGCACTCTAGAATAACCTACTCAGTTTCTTCAAACAACAAAACACAATAACACTTCAAAATTGGGGGAAATCTATAGATTAAGAGATATTAGCCAGTTGTTGCAGTATATGAATCTTAATAAAAATATGACTGGAAAATAAAACTATAAAAACATATGAGACTGCAAGGAAAATTTGACACTGAGTGAACTTGGTAGTATTAAATAAATATTTTGTATCTTCAGGGATGACAATATTTCTGAGGTTATATTTTTTAAAGTCCTCATCTTTTACATACTGAAATATGTATGAATGCAATGGCATAATGTCTGAGATTTGCTTCAAGTAATCAAGGAATAGAAGAAAGTGGACAGAAGTAACAAATGAATCAAGATTGGAGCACAGTTTATTGCTTTTGAGTCTGGGACAGGCACATATTATCCTCTCTAATATTTTCCACAATAAAAAGTTCAAAAAGGTAAGGCTGGGTGGCTCAGCCTGTAATCCCAGCATTTTGGGAGGCCGAGATGAGTGGGTTGCCTGAGCCCATGGATTCAAGACCAGCCGGGGCAACTTGGTGAGACCCGTCTCTACAAAAAAAAAAAAAAAAAAAAAAAAAGAATTAGCTGAGTAGTTCCGACTACTTGGAAAGCTGATGAGGCGGAAGGATTACTGGAGCCCAGCAGGTTGACACTGGGGTGGCTGTGAGCATGCCACTGCACTCCAGCCTGGGCAACAGAGTGAAACTCCAGTTAAAAAAAAAAAAGTTCAAAAAAAGGAATAATAGAGACATGTGAAAGACTTTAAAATAAATATGTTCAAAATAGAGAGGAATATGGTCATTAAATAACAGCATGTAATAATGAAAGATAAGTAAGACAACATAATAAAGATAAAACCAAAACAACGAATTCAACAACATAGACTTTTTTTAAGCATCCGAGTATACTATAAACAACTGCATAAAATTTTGAGAACTAGATAAAATATATGACTTTCAAAAAAATAATGTACTCAAGGAGAAATAGAACACTTGAGTCAAACAGTAATGATTAAAGAAAAGAATTGATAATCAAAAGTCTGCCCTGTCCCTTCTCAATCCAGCAGATAACAGGTCCAAATTACAAGAGTTTTATGGAATCTTTAGAAGAGATTGCTATCAGGAAAACAATTCTATGCTAGTATAATCTTGTTGATCGAATTGGATAAGGACAGTACAAGAAAATAAAATCATAGACAATTTCGTTTTGAACTTGATATAAAATTCCCAATCAAAATATCAGCAAACTGAGTATAAGGGTGTGTAGAAAAGTTTGTTAGGAACAACTAAAATTTATAAGATTAGATAAATCTCTAAGTATTAGTCACTACATTAGCAAATTCAGATAAAAATCCATAAGCTCATCTCAATAGGTTGAGAAAAATTATTCTATAAAATCAGTGATCATTTATGATAAAAACTCTAGATAAACTAAATAAAGGCACTGTCCTTAAGCCAAAGAAGAGCATTTAACAAAAGGCTATCTTAAACCTTCTGCTTGATAATGACATTTAAAACATTCTCGTTAAGGCACTGCATAGGCCAGGGATGTTTATTGTAATTGCCCAATCTAGTTCTCATAAACCTAACCAACAAGATAAGAAATAGAACTACAATGTATAAAATTGTAAAGAAAAAGACTGCAAAAGATTATCTAACATGATCCAAGATAATCAACTGACAAATCAACTGACAAAATATAACTGCTAAAAGATTTAAGGAAGGTTACTATATAAAATAATAATGTAGACAGATTAATAGGTTTGCTTTTTTTTTTGAGTTGGAGTCTCACTCTGTCACCAAGACTGGAGTGCAGATTAGTATATCTCATTTACAGTGGCAAAAAATTTATGAGGTACCCAGGAACGAAACTAACAAAAGATGTGTTAGACTTTCATGGAGAAACTTGCAAAGCTTTGTTGAAGAGCATTGAAGTAGACTTAAAGTAATCAAGAGATAAACTATTTTCATGAATAAGAACAATCATAAAAAAAGTCATTTCCCCACAAATCAATCTTTAAATTCAATATAATTGCAATCAAAATCCCATCATGATAGTTTTGGAATTTGAGAGACAAATTAAAAAATTAGTATGAAAAAAGTAAAACATCCAAAAATATCTAAGACAATTCCAAAGACAAAATTAAACAAAGAAATAGACAAAAGCAAGAAGAGACAATTGCTCTATCAGGTACCAAGACTTGATATAAATCATTATATAATAAAATATATGATATATAACTTAATATAGAATTATGTGGTTTGGGGATAAAAATAAATTGCTGAATGAGACAGAATACAACGTCTAGAAGCAGATTCATCCTGTGTGAGAACTTAATGTTGTATGAGAGATTGCAACATGGGGGCAGAAGAACTCTTCAATCCATGGTAAGGTAATCAGTGGCTTCCTTACCATGTGAAAAAGTATATGGGAAAAAGTATAATTAGGTCCATTCCTCACACCACATACCAATTTAGTAGGGATTAAATGCTTTAAGTTAGAAAAACATAAATTTCAAACTATTAGATGAAAATACAGAAGATAGATTTATTATCTGGGACTTGTAAAGGATGTCTTAGGCAAGGTACTAAAGGGACAACTCACTTTAAATAAAAATATTTATAATACAAATAAGATATATAATATAAACATGATCACATCAAAATTCTCATATATACACTAGCAAACATGATATGTAGTTAAAATAATGTGAACATTGAAAGAAATTTTTAACATATATAACTGATATAAGATTAGTATCTTTAATATAAGGAAAATATAAGGAATTTTTTCTAGAAATCCAATAAGAAAGTTACAAAGAATCCTCCAGAAAAAAGGACAAATGAAACTGGGCAATTCTGAGAAGAGGAAATCAAGTAGATCAACACACATATAAAAGGAAACTTAAATTCATTAATAATCAGAGAAATAAAGCTGAGGGGACAAAGTACCTGTTGTTACTCACTGGAAAAAAATTAAAATGCTAGACTAAACTGAGTTGTCCAAAATAAGGGAAAAGGATCTATTATAATTTTCTGGTGGGAGTGTTGTTAAATACGTTGGAAAGTCATTTAGTAGTATGCAGTTGATTTTTCTTTATTTATTTTTGAGTTGGAGTCTCACTCTGTCACCCAGACTGGAGTGCAGTGGCCGCTCCCGGCCACCGCAACCTTGACCTGCTGGGCTCCGGTGATCTTTCCGCCTCCGCCTTCCAAGTAGCGGAACTACAGGTGCACGCTACCACGCCCGGCTAATTTTTGACTTATTGTAGAGATGAGGTCTTGCCAAGTTGCCCAGGTGGGTCTCAAACCTGCGGGCTCAGGCAACCCACTCACCTCAGCCTCCCAAAGCGCTGGGATTACAGGCTGAGCCACCGAACCCGGCTTGATTTTTATTTTTATTGCTATTATTGTTTTTTGACAGAGTGTGATAGAGTCTCACTCTGTCACACTCATGGCCACTGTAGCCTCTACTCGCTGGGCTTAGGTGATTCTTCTGCCTCAGCCTTCCAATTAGCTGGAACCACAGGGGTGTGCCACCACAGTGAGCTAATTTTTTTGATTTATTGTAGAGATACGGTCTCACCAAGTTGTCCAGGCTGCTTTCGAACCCCTGGGATCAGGTAATCCTCTCACTTCTACCTCCAATGTGCTGGGGATTACAGGTGTGAGCCATCGCCTACTTGCTTTGGATATTTGTATACCCCATCACCAAGCATTTATTCTGCTAATCACTGACCTTAAAAAAAAGTCACACATGTATCCAAGAATATATACACAAGAAGTATATTGCAGTTTTTTTTAAAGTAATACATTTTATTTATTTATTTGGGTTGGAGTCTCACTGTCGTCCAGGCTGGAGTGCAGTGGCATGCTCACGGTCACCGCAGCTTCACCCTGTTGGGCTCCAGTGATACTTCTGCCTCAGCCTTTCAAGTAGCTGGGACTACAGGCACACGCCACCATGCCTGACTAGTTTTTTTTTTGTGTGTGTGTGATTTATGGTAGAGACAAGGTTTCGCCAACTTGCCCATGCTGGTCTCGAACCCCTGAGCTTAGGCAATCCTCTCACCTCGGCCTCCCAAAGTGCTGGGATTAGAGGCTTGAGCCACTGTGCCTGGCTTAAACTGTTAAGTTTTTTTTTTTTTAATCAATATTTTTTATTATGATTTTGTGGGGTACAGTTAAGGGTTAGGTGTACAATTACATTTCATTCAGGCACCCTGTTGATCAGAGATTAAACTATTAAATTTTAAAAGAAGACCTTCATGCCCACTAGTAGGAATATGTATATAATACAATTCTGAGCTGGGCTTGCTATTATAAGTCTTAGTATTATTTTCATGATTCTTAATTAAATTCATCTTTTAATCTGGGTTTTACTGTTGATTTGGGTACAAAATTATTTGTCTTCCCCAGTGATTTTCTAAGATTGTGGTTCTTTATGTTTTTATGGAAACTTAGTAGGAAAAAATCAATTAGAAACAAAAAAATAACAAAGTCTTAATTTTGGAGGACAGCCCTAAACAGTAATCCAAGACTCAGTAGAAAGAAGAAATGTCTAGGGTGGTTAGAGGCAGGTGTGACTGGAGAAGCATTGAGGTAGAGAGTAGTGAGAAACTGTCTGGGAGTTCGAGAGGTAGAGGGGTATGTGAATTGGTTGGAAAACCAGAGGCAGTGGCCTTTCAATGTGAAGTTCTAGGCCAGGTTTTATTTTCTATTTGAAATAAAAGAATGATTGAGCACATACTTTATCAAAGGCCATGTTATCACCATTAAAATTATTTTGAAAGCATATACAACCTTTAAAATAGGGTCCTGTTGTTGACTTTTAAGCATGAATGCTACGAGACTATTTTCTTCTTTGATGATGACATGTTAATTAAATATTCTGATTACATTATATTGTGATTACATATTCCCCGCTTGAGTCTTTCCAAAGGCAGTGTTTTAGACGATCTTGAAGTAGTCTTTCATAAATTATCACTTAATAAAAGAAAAGAAGCATAGCCAATTATAATTAAGTGCTCAAGAGCTAACAATTTTTTTTTTTTTCTTTTCAAAAATAAGTTCTGGGAAATTTGTGCAGTCTTTTATTTTGAAAGGCAAAAAAAAAAAAAAAAAAAACCCATAGCAACCGAAAAACGACATTGTTAAATAAATGAGGTGCAAAATTTGATTTGCCTTAATATTGTTACAGTCTAGTGGGGAAAATCCACAATATTCTTCATTCTGTCACAAATTAAAAAAGTATCCACTGTTTATTCCCAACCTATGATACTGTGGCTATTAGTGCCACTACAGATGCTGTGACTGATCTAAGTTACTCAATGTTAAGGATCATGCGAGAATTTGTAGCACACATGCATGCATGTGCTAACATATTTATGTCTGCTCCATGAGGACAGGCACTATTTGTGTGTGTGTGTGTGTGTGTGTGTGTGTGTGTGTGTGTGTGTGTGTGTGTATGTTCCCAAGCACATGCAATGAAATGAACTTAGTAACAATTCAGGGCAGCTGGTGATACTCTTCTACTCACCTGTCTTGAATAATTTGCAAACTTTCAGTGCACATTTAGGACTTTTTATCATACAGCTAACTTATGAGAAAATTTTAAACTGTTGGTAATTGCTGTACTAAATCATTATTTGGGTTTATGTCATTGTATCCATTCAGTTTTGGGTCACATAGGAAGGTAGGATAAAAGTGCCATTCAGGTTCAGAGTTAGTGTAAGCAAAATTAATTATCTGTCTAGTGCTTTATCTGGATGATGCTGGATTTTCTAATTAAATTTCTGCCGTATATAGTTAGTCAAGTAAATGATGTAAGGAAAATTTTGGAAATTTACAACATGGTACTCCTGAATATTCCAGTAAAAATGGCAATATAGTTAGCCTTGCATTGTTATTTAGTCTTAAGTCTTCATTTCTGATGTTTTTCTTTTGTTTGTGTAACCATGGGGACTAATTATTTGGTTATTCTGTATTGTCAGCCAAGTGCTTTTGTGGTGGGATTGATAGTTTAAAAATGAGAGGAAGCAGAGTTAGGCAGTCAACTGGAGTCAACAAGTTAACAGCTCGGGATCTTGTGAGTCCTGGCTCTGATTTTACTGGCTAACCTTGACTAAAGTACTAATCCTCCTAGGCCTCAGTTTTCATAGTTGGGATAGAAAGGATAATTACAATACATATTTTATAGATTGATAATAAGGGTACACTAAAATGATATACCTCAATTCCTGGGTATAATGTAGCATACATAAATAAAACACATTAACTATTGTTACTGAAAGTTTCTGTCATGTGAAGGAAACCAGAATATGTCCACCCTAAAACGTGCCACTTAGCATAAGAATTATTTTGAGCAGAAATCAATGGAAATAAAGCAGATAAAAGGAGAGCTCCCTTCTCTCCCCCTATTTGCCTAAGAGCAGGACATAAATTTTCAAAGTTGTCTTTCCTCCAATCTCTACTAGGAAAGACAAGAATTAATCACCAGAGACAACTTTAGACCCTTATCAGCATGGGATGGCACCAGAAGAATCTACATAATAAATGTTACTAACTAGCCTTTATCTATCATTAGTTTCTCATATATTTACTGTGCTATAGTTTGCCACCCTTGAAATCTGAAAACCACTTTGCTTTGTCTTATTATTCCTCTACAAATGTACTGTTCTTTGTTAAAGATCCTATATAAATCACCTCTTTGTCTCCTTCTCTTAGTCTTGCCCACTTATATGTGAGATCTACACGTTAACAAACATCTCTTTGTTTTTCTCTTGTTAATCTATCTTTGTTACAGGGGCTTCAGGTGAGAACAAATTAAATAAATAAATGAGCCCCTACAAGAACCCCTAGTTAGAAGGGGAGAAGGGAAGATTTGTTTCCTCCTCGATATATGGAACAGGAATCTGAAATCTTCTTCTGTGAGATAGTAAGGAGGGTTGTTGTTTGATTTCTTCCCTGGGGCCTATGGCAAGGGTCCTCACACTGGGCTGCACATTTGAATCACCTTTGAAGCTAAAAAAAAAAGGTACAGATATTGGGTAGACCTCAAAATCAATAGATCAGAATTTCTGGCACCTGGCTTTCTTAAAGCATTTTGAAGTGATTCTAATGAGCAGCCAGGGTTGAAAACTACTAGCAAATGAAGACTTTTCTTGAAAGAAAACTCTTTTGGTTGCATGGAGATGTGGGGGATGAGGATGGGGTATCTATGTCCTTCAACTCACTGAGAAGTACCTAAAAAAAATAAGCTATCATCCCTGCATTCATTTTCTCACTTCCCATTCTCTTTCAAGTTATTGCAGTTAGGTTTCCAATACTGCTATGGCACACTTCTCAGGTGGTTTTATAATTACAGCATTTACTTACCTGTGTGATAGATCACTCTCTTCTTTGCTTCCTCCTCCCTTGACTTTAATGTCAGCCTCATCTGGTTCCCATTCAATTTCTCCAATTGTTCCCCTCAGTTTCCTTCATAGACTCTTCACACTTTGTCCTTTTCATGCTCATGTTTTCTGTTAGTAATCTCAGCCAGGCCCATGGACTCACCCACATGCTTATGAGCCTGAATCTTGATTTTCAGCCTGGATTTTCACCTTGAGCTCTAGAATTTGAATTACCATGTTTGTTGTTGTTGTCTTTGTTCTTGCACAATTAGGGATTCTTATAGGGGCTTATTTATTTTATAAATTGAATGGATCTCCCAATGGACAAATGGTCTACATGGTTAATACCAGACCAAGCAGTTTGATATATATCCTTTTGGGGTTTTATCCTGGAGGCAATAAAAAAAAATCATTGTAAAAATTTAAAGCAGCAAACTGAAATGAGCAGAGGTGTGCATTTTTAGAACGATAACCCCAGCTATAGTTTAAGACATGAATAATAGGGGAGACAGATCATAAAGAGACAAGGCAAGAACATAGCAAAGCTAATATTTACTGAGTTGGAAGGGGACTAGACTATGCCACCTCAAAAATTGTCACTTTGGCATAAGGACTATTTTGAGCAATTATTTTGAGGCAATTGAGGAACAGCAGGCACAAGAAAGACTCTAAAAACATAAATGTGTATAATTAAGTCTCTTTTTTCCTTATGTAAACCTGTGTTTTGTCAGTTTAACTTGTAGTGCCCCAGTAACTGAACATGAGAAGGTAGAGAAAAAAGTTTTCTTCCTCTACAATTTCATACTATTTGCCAGTCACTAAGGTATGAACTTTACATGTATTGTCTCATTTGATGCACACACTACCTTGTGAGAAAGGTTTTATTATCATGCCCACCTTGCTAATAAGAAAATTGAGGATTTAGTAATATGCATGGGATCATAAAGCAAATTAATGCTGGAGCACTCATTCTAGGAAGAAATTGTGAAAACTTGAACTAAGGTTTGGTTGGTAGAGATAGGGAAGGGAAAAGTGATTCAAATGTTACAGAAACAAAACTTGATATCATAAAGTGGTGATGAGGCAGGGGTGATGTGGGGTATTGTAATGGAGGTTCAGCAGTTATTATTATCCTGGGCACATCCATTGGTCTTTGAAGATTAAGTCATCAAAACCTTTTGATCCCATTACATTATCTTCTTCTAGATAGAACTCATTATTTTGCATGAATTTGCTTGACATTTCTAGACCTGCTTTTCCCCATCTTCACTTTGAGTTTTATCAGTTTTTTCTTCCATCTCTTAAAAATATATAAATCACATCAACATTTCAGTTCCTGTATTTCAGGTATTATCTCTCCTATGAAACTTTTATTATAATTTTAGTGAATACAGAATTTCTATTCCTTAGGATATATTATGTACATCCAAAAATTTAGGTAGGTGATCAGAAGTTATAGCGCATAGTGTCTAAGTGAAAGAATTTCAGAGCCAGAAAGACCATTGGCTCAGGTTATTACCTGTCACCTTGGACAGTACTATATTCTAAATGTTTGCTTCCTCGAAATTCATATGTTAAAATCTTCATCCCCAAGGTGATAGTATTAGGAGATGGGGGAGTTTGGAAGGTGATTAGGTCATTGGGGGTGGAGCTCTTATGAATGAGATTAGTACTCATAAAAGAGATCCCAGGCTGGGCACAGTGGCTCATGCCCATAATCCCAGTGCCTTGGGAGGCCAAACTGAGAGAATTGCTTAAAGCCAAGAGTTGAGACCAACCTTTACAAAAATGAAAATAAAAAAAATTAGCCAAGAGTGGTGGGGCATACCTGTAGTTCTAGCTACTCAGGAGGCTGAGGCAGGAGAACTCTTTGAGCCCAGAAGTTCAAGACTGCAGTGAACTATGGTTGTATCACCACTGCACTCCAGCCTGGGCAACAGAGTGAGACATTGTCTGTGGAAAAAAACCCCACAAAAACCAATAAGAGAAAGAGAGAGAGAGAGAGAACCTGGAAAGACCCCTTACCCCTTCTGCTATGTGACATTAGAGAGAGGACAACTGCCCATGAGGAAGCAGGCTCTTACCAGGTGCCAAATCTGTTGGCACCTGTTCTTGGACTTCCCAGTCTCCAGACCTGTGAGAAATAGATTTCTGTTGTTTATAAGCTACACAGTCTATGGTATTTTGTTATAGTCTTGAATGGACTAAAACAGGCAAGTTAACTAACCATTTTGAACTGTAAAACGGGGTATCAATGAGAATGAGTATAAAATATTGCATTAAATAAAATAACACACCCAAAGGGCTTAGCACCTTGCCTGACACATACTAAGCACTTACTAAATGTTGGCTAATGTATGAAATGCTTGTGTTTATCTCAGCACTCCTCATGTTCTGTTTTATACTTGCATACTTTGGCTTCCCAGGAACAATGTAATTATTTCAAGGGCAGGGAAAGTGTTCAGCACATCTGGCAAATTACTAAATACTCGATAGATGCTGAATGAATGGATGATTGCACAACTTCTTTTGCTTTTCATTCAGGGGCTAGCATAATATCAGTGCCATACTAGACACTTAATAAACGCTACTTGAATGTTCTAAAATTATTATTAAAAACAATGATAAGCATGATCTTATGCCTGATTAACCTAATTGAATGAAACTCCAAATATAATGTAACCAGAGGAATTTTCTCTAAATTTCATAGCTGCAGAACATTCTGCTGATGCCTTTTCTCAGTATCATTCCTATCCGCATGAATATCTTCATTCAGGAATTGGTATTTACTTCACATGCATGCCATTGCTAGGATTGCAAGGGTGGAGTCTTTTAGTTTATCAAGAGAATGTAGCAGAATTCCTCTCTTCTTCCATCCTTCCCTCCCTCTACTCCCTCCCTCCCTCCTTCTTTTCCTCCTTTCCTTTCCTCCCTCCCTCTCTCCCTTCCTTGCTTCATCTCTCCCTCCAATCCCTCCGTACCTTTCTCCCTCTTTTCCCTCTTCCTCCATTCCACAAGTTTATATCACATACCTAGTATGTGTAAGGCATGTGCCAGCGTGGAAGATCCAAAGAGGGATATGAAGATTCATTGTGGAGCAAGATACAATCATCAGATCAAGGATCTTATAGTTTAGGGGAGGGTACAGACCAGAAAATAGACAATTACAGAGCAATATGATAGAAGAAAACATGAGGTTATGAGGCAAACATGAGGCCCACTAGCTTACAGTCATTGCACCATTTTCTATCATCCTAGATGTATTCAAGATGTAATTCTTTTAGTGTACTAAGTAAATGTGAAAAATGCATGATCGTGACCTTCAATCTAGATGTAGGGCGAAATTTGGCCAGAGCATTTTTTCTCTTCTGACATTATACATCTGATTTTACTGAAATATAGTACACAATTACTTGAAATGAGTGCCTATAAAAGCCCATAAAACCAAGTGACTTTTCAAGATATAACAAAGGTAAAAGGTTACTGTCATCACTCTCTATGAATCACCTTGTTATTAATATTTCAGACTTTGAAGTAAAATAATAAAAAGTTTACTTAAAACAACAGCATCAGATAATTAAGCCATTTTTTGATATTTAATACTAATATTTCAGAAACAGAACTCTGACATTTTTTCCAGATATATATATGCCAATTGATTTTAGGTTTATCATTCTTCCTTTTATTTTTTTAATGTATTTAATTAATTAACTTATGGAGTCAGAATCTCACTCTGTCACCCAGGCTGGAGTGCAATGGCATGCTCACGGCCACCACAGCCTCAACTTGCTGGACTCAGGAGATCCTTCTACCTCTGCCTTCCAAGTAGCAGGAACTACAGGTTTGCGTCACCGTGTCTGGCTAATTTTTCTTGATTTATTGTAGAGATGAGGTCTCGCCAAGTTGCCCTAGCTGGTCTCGATCCTCTGGGCTCAGGCAATCCTCTCACCTCGACCTCCCAAAGTGCTAGGATTACAGGTGTGAGCCACCATGCCCAACCCATCCTTCCTTTTATAACTTAAGTGATTTCTTATACATTGATACAACATAGCATGATTGTGGTGACATTTGTCACTCTAACATTAACTAAAAACTTGGCTCAAATGGATAATTATAGTGGTAGTAAGCCAAAGGTTACAACATGTATGAAACCATTTTTGTTTATTTGTATGCTATATTCTATTGTTTTCCATAATTAGTTCTTATTTAATATTTTAATTTGTGCCACTAAGAAAATATCTCTGTACATTCATAAATTTATCCCATATTGTTGTTACTGAAGAATATTCATCAATGTATTTGACTTATTATAAACGAGCAGCTACCTATGTAGTTGTGTTGCCACTCTGTAACAAACTACAGACTTGGTATCATTACAGTAGCCATTTATGGAAAATGGAATAATTATACCACTGGTTTATATCGCAAGAAGAATTCTCATTGGAACCATAGACTGTTAATAAGAGTTGCATTCATTAAGGATTTAACAGGTCTTCCATTCTGCTGTGAGTTGGTATTTCCATATCGTAAATGTATTTACATAAGAGATTGAAAGCAGTTGATTGAGCAAGAACTTTCAAATCTCATGAAGTTGTTATCTGCATAGTTGAAGGAGGAATGGTCTTAAATCTGTTCCAAGTGAAGCTCTTAATGAGTTGTCCTTGGGCTCTGACTTGACTTCAGGATCAATGAAACCAAGTTAGTTTTTTTGTTGCTGACTCTGCTATTCTGAGTCAGATTTTCTAGGCATCTTGATCTGGCTTGGCTAGCCAGTTAAGGGCAGCAGAATCTAGCTGAGGCATCTGCCAGAGTTGTTTGGGCTCTTAGTCAGAATGCCAGGGCCTAGAACTGAGCTCTGTCACTGGCTTGCAATATGATCCTGAACAAGTTCTCTCCAAACTTTTCTTTCTTCAACAGTAGAGCAGTAATTTAATCCACTGTTTTGTTTTGTGCTGAAGATAAAATGGAAAAAGTACACATATATATGACACTTGACAAAGGATCTGGTACACAGTACATGCTCAATGAATGTTAGCTATTGCAACATGTCAATTAAATTTGTCCTCTCAGATCCTTATTCTGGTGATCTTCTGAGTTACATTCTTAGACTTAGTGTGAATATGCTTGCATCTAATAGAGTAATTGGTGGTAGAGATGTAATTGCTGTTAACAGTATTATCAGAATGTCACAGCTATTCCTTTTCAAATTTTAACAAAGTTTTCATAATAATTGTACCCTAGAAAACAAGAGACAAAGTTCAGAAAATACCACTTCCAAAAATGCAGTTTCAAGGTTAGAGAAAAACAAAATAAGAAAAATAAGAACTCTAAAGTGGCGAGTATTCTACATAATAGACAAAAACAATTTGAGTTTGACCTAGTTTCACTTTTAAAAATATCAACATTAGATTCTCTTATAGTAACCATGGGGTCCTTCCAATTGTCATTCAAGGATGGCAAATTATTTCCTGTATACTGCTCTGGTTTTCTAAGGTCATACAGACATGAGATGGTTTAGTGAAAAGAACAATATACTAGAAGACAGAAGCCCTGCATTCCTGCCTAATCTTTTCCTCTAAATAGCTGTGTGATAATCCACTTACTCACTAGATGGTCTGATGTAAAAAAAGGTTCTAGACTAGAGTCATTTTGAAGGTTCCTTCTGTCTCTGATATTCTGTAAGCGAGGATATTATTAGAATGTCCATATAGATTTGCAGTTGCAAAAAACCCCCCCATATCTGTTCAAGGTGGAGGTCTCTCTTCTGAGGTGTAGTGGTGTGTGCTTACCCCAAATTGACTCTTGTCATATTTGCAGCATTGCTGATTGTAAAGGAGATGGGAAAAACTGTCATACTAGAAATTTTCAAAATCACAGTCTATTTAAACCAATTAAATAATAGTTCAGTATTTTGCTATTGTGTTTGCATTAAGAATAAAATAGCTATTTAATCTGTATTACAATTTGAAAGTAATGATGGTTAAATCACCTAATACTGCTTGATACCAATACAAATTAATTTAAAATCTATCTCCATTTGTAGGAACCTGAGTGTCTCCAGGCACTTGTATTAGATCTCCTCTAGAAAATGATTTAAAAACATTCTGACATCAAATCCTTCTTGACTTTGGGGACTGAATTTCAAAGTACAGGAATTTTTTATATTGGATCATAAATCTGCTTCATAGGAACTTCTGTTTCCTTAGATTTTAGCGTTTGGCTTTATGCTTCCAAAAACAATTATACTAATAAAAATGTCTAAACAAGGGATAAGCCAGAGGAGCAAGTACATTAGGAGCCAAAACAGGACTTTTTTTTTTTTTTAACAGACAGAGAGAAATAGACACCTCTTTGGCATCAGCATTATAAAACACAAGATTAATGCAGTTTTCAATAAGAAGGCTAAGTGCATAAAATAAAAGAGCACCACCATTATCCATCTCAATGGATATGCCGCCAACTTACGAATCCCAACAATTCATAAAAAATACATGATGTTATTAGGTGGTAGAAGCTGGCAATATATTGTCCATAACTTATTTATATAAGGCTGTCCTGAGAAGCAGTGTTTAACTCTGCTGGGTAGGCAGATAGGAGTTGGGGCTTTGGTCATCGTGTACTAAGTCAGAGGTTAACCCACAAGCCCTCCTTGAAAAGAGATGACTTTTGAGACATTTTAACCCCTCATTCTCTTCTGAACCAGTTCTGTTTTTCTCTAAGCTTACACTGATCTGACAAAAACAACAATTGTCTCAATGTTTTGACTAAAATTTGTACTCAGTTGTTTACCTCATGGATGGGTTTATTAATCTAATAAATGTCATCAAAATTAGAAGCTCGTGGTGGCAGTCAATTACAGAGTTATTTGAAACAACTGCCGCTGTCTCTTTAGCTAACATATTGAAGACTTCCTTGGACTTCTATGAGACTAGGTCTGCTTGGGATGTCAGTGGTCCCAAGAAAGGAAGGTTGGTATACCAGTGGACCTCCCACTTAGGGAGGTCCACTGGTATTGATAAGAAAGAGAATAGAAACAAAGTTCAGCCACAGGGACCCTTTTTCTAGATGTTTAGGAATTCTGGGTCCCTGCCAGAGAAAGCACATGGTCAGACGAAGGGCACTCATGAGAGAAGTATTCATTGTACAGTTATGACAATTTGTGGTGTTACCTACTATTTCCTATACCTATATTCTAAAAATTGTGTTTCCATGACTACCGCTAAAGTTTTGTCTATATGCAAACTACTTTCACTTAAAAAAATGTGCTGCTTTTACAATATAAATTTTGATTAAAAAAACTTTTTTATCCGAGCTATCAAAACAAAAATGGGTAAGACAAAAACAAAAATGCTTATAAAAATTGTTAAATATTTCTGCAAAGAGCTCCATTCAGAGTAGGTTGTCTGTGTTCACCCCTTTCCTCTCTCTTAGTGGGGATTAAAAGTTTCCCATTAGGACATAACAGGTTGTGATTAAACTTTAAACCTGAAAGCATTCTCCTAATCTATTTGGTAGGAATAGCACATGTCTTTTCAGGTCATCAATTTATCGGGAAGTTAGATCATCTTTTTTCTGGGATACTATGCAATTGATTTCTCAAAGGTCACCAATGAACTCCTTCAAGCGAATTGAATTTAAAATTTAGTGTAGCCTTAAAGGGCATTGCAGTTCAATGGTCTAAATCAGGGATTAACAATTAAATGCCTGTTTTTCTGGCATATTGGTGACATGAGAGGTATACAGTGTCAGTAAGGGTTACTAGCACTTTCCCCTGCTCATGTGTATTTTTCTTGCACATGATATGAGATATGTTTGTTCCTTTTAAAAAAATATAAATACACCTTGAGAATTTTAAGATGGTCAGATTTTATAATTTAATGTTATTTATTCAAATTAATTAATTAGAATACTGTTTCTCTGCTGAGTTCAGTTGTATCAGGGTGGCAGTATTAATCAAGAGTACTCATCAGAATCATCTATTTATGAAGCCATAGGCATAAACTCCATCCAGGGGTGTTCTGATTTGATAGGTTATGATTAGGACTCAGGAGAGTACATTTTGACAAAGTTACCCTGGTGATTACAATAAAACAAACAATAGTAACACACACATATGTGTATACATGTATGTACATATACAGAGGGTGCCAAAAATGCATATGCATTTGAAGAAAGGAAAAAAGTATTAAAATGGTAATAATCAATATATGCTGATAATAAAAATGAATACATGTCATGTTTGACTTCTGCAACTATAAGAAGTGCACAAAGTGGTTACCATCAGTACCTAGACACTTCAGATTATGGTAAACTACAAGTAATTCATAGATAACATCTCTTAAAATGTGTATACATTTTTTGGCACCTCTGGTATATACACACATATAATTATGTAATTTTTCACTTAACAATGTACTATGGAACTCTTACAACATCAGTGTTCATTGTAAGCACATTCTTTGCAGTGGCTTCATTGACTCATTAACCCGAAATTTTTTTTAACTTTTAAATTTTTTTATTTTAAAATTGTGGGATACAATTCAGGGTTAGGTATACAATTGATGAACATTTTAAGAGCAAGTTTCCTTACCTGTCTATGCTACAATGTGTTTAATATGTAAAGTGGGAGTAATAACAATATCTACCTCATAGGGTTGTTGTGAGGATTAGATGTATTAATATGTGTCAAAGGTTTAAAAATAGATGTGGAAGCTAACAGGCATTATAAGAGTTTGATATAACTATCATCATCAGTAATATTTTTACCTGCAATCTGACATTATTCCTAAGAGGTGTGTTAAAATATATATGCAGAATTTGTGCATTTTTAGGTAGGGGCAACTGCATGAGGATCAGATAAGTTTTTCAAACTTTTGCATGTGGTGCCATTTTGTAATTCCATTTTAAGCAGATTGGAGAAAGAATTAGGTGGAGTGGGGGTGAACCTCAAATTCCTTAGGAAGCAAGAGAATTTGGTTCTTATTTCAATCTGCCACTGGAAGTGTTTGCCTTTGGACAAGTCATATATAAATTTTGGGACCAAAATTCTCCATGTCTCAAATGAGAGTATTGGAAGAAATTATTTCAATACCTTTCGCTGTGAATTGGTGTTGTGTAAACAAATAGAAGATATACATAATATAAGCTTTCCCTCAGAGTGTAGGTTTTATGAGCAAAGGCACCTTGACATCTTCTTCAGAACTGAAGTAGCGATACCTAGAATTTGCTTTTTTCTCACAGTAGGCACTCAATAAAACTCTTGAAAGAATGTTTAAAAAACTATTTCAAAATGTAAAGTGAATACCAGGCACACAATTATTCTTCTACCTGTTTTATTTTTTTAACTAATTATATGACTTCCTCTCTAGAAACCTTTCTAGGAATTTGATCCAAAGGCCTGTCTTATTTTTGAACATCAGAAACATTTTAAGTAGATTTAATTTTATTCTTAGCACATCAATGCATATATTTATTTCTACTGCTACACTAAAATAATCTAATTGAATCACTTCAACAGTTGCAAAATACTCTGTCTAGGAGACTTTGTGGAGCTAAAAGAATGGAAGATGCATGAAAAAATTCCATTTGTACTTGTTGTGTAGCAAGTGAACTTCATACAGGAAGTCTAGTTCCTCTTAGGGAAGCAATTTAAATGCAGTAGTGCAATTGAAAGGAGCTATTGGACTGTTAATTACAGTGATCCTTTCACATTGATGAAGGAAGATGCATTTTTGTAGAGCAGCACAATCAGATGTAGTTACATGATGCTTTGATAACATTAGCATTTGTTATATGATTGGAGAAGAGCCCAGAGATCTCGGAAGGCGAAAGGGTGGGCCCCAAGAATCTGTAAGTTTTACTTTCTATTTGACAATTCAAACTTGCTGCTTCCAAAGATCCTGTGTTATGTTACACATCCTTGTGCTCAGAGGCCTCTGAAATAGAATTAATATTTTCATGCTGGAGTATGGATTTTTAAAATGCCAAGTTTCATTTAATTACACAATGAAACCAAAGCACACTTCTTCTTCACCAGAAACATTGTGAGGAAAGTATGGAAACCAATGAATTATAACAAGTAATAGTGAGTTTTAACATAAAACTCACTGAAAGATGCAACAGGTCAACCAATCTATGAACCTCTGGAGGGTAACAAGACAGTAAACTTGACATTGCACAGTATTTGACATACTGTGGTATTTGACATACAGTGAATCATTATTTACATTTTATCCAAAAACATTTACCTGAGAAAAGGTCATGACGTTAAATTTGGAGACATTTACAGCAATTGCCAAATGTTTACAATCTACACGAATGTCATGCTTCTCAGTCAAAAGCAGGTTGATGTGCTAAATGTCAATTATTTCAACTTGTTTGATGGTAGCACAGATTGCTGACTAACATAAAAAGAGATTTAATAAATATTATATACGCTGCTAACCATTAATCTTGCCTAGCAGAGGCTGGAGTTTTACATATAGAGGATTTATGACAAGCAACAGCTCAGGGCATTAAAACTCAATTACAGCAGTCCTGGATGGTGGCACTGTCACTAGCTCCTGGAAGCTCACCTTGTTGCTTTTGCTTCTGCAGTCACATTTGGGGAGGTATCGGGGAGAATGGAATGATATCAGGAAAATAGCACATTGATATTTTCTTTGTGTTTCCAGTCCTTTTTAGAAGTAGCAGCAAAGGACGATTACCCAGAGTTATGTTGGTAGAAAATTGGATTGTTCCATTTTTCTCATTGATTATAAGGCATAATGATATTCTGCAACAACTCCAAAGACTTCAAGAGAACAACACAGAAAAGTTATGAGGGATGCAACAGCTCCAGTGGAATAAAAGTTGTGAGGAAGTCAGTAGCAAGTGAAATGTAAAATAGTTTCCAGTGTAATTTATTCACACTAATACTTGATGAATGCAATTTAGGAGCTTTTTTCTTTTTCTTTTAATATCAAAATGTGTACCTAACAAAGGACTCTGAGGTATAATCACAAAACTCCCTTGGATTAAGTGCCCAAGGTCAATATTCTAAAACGCTAAAATGAACACGTATATATGACATTTATTCTTTCTTGATTTCCTTTTCACCGGAATTTGAGTTTGTTAATAAAGTTAGGTTACTGGCACATGTTGATACTCTCTGATAAGCATGTATTGAGTGATACTGGATGCAAGGCATGGTACTAGGCTCTGGTATAGCAGATCATATAGTCAGGTAGGAAGATGCCAAAATAGTGCAAGTTAGATTATGTAAATATCACAAAAAAGAAAAAAATCCTGCAATTCCCCAAGAGGTTGGGAGGAGAAACTATGAGTAGTGTTAAAGAATCTTCGCGGAAACATTAGCATTCAAGCTGGGTAGAACACACATGTGGAAATGGATGGTGAAGGGCATTCCAGGCAGACAGGACACCAGGGGCTAGTGTGACAATATCTGCGCATCTGGGAGGTTAGAGCCGGGAGGCGGAGTTCCAATGGTGAGCTTTGCCTAAATCAGATTTCTAAGACAAAAGGAGGTCAGCCTAGGAAGGTAGGATTAGGATGGCTCATGAAATCTGGATCACCAAGTGAGCTTGGTTTTTATTCTGGAAGCAAACAGAGTGGCTAGAGTTCTTTGAGCAGATCAGAGCTGGTTTGGCAAAGATTAATCTGGCAGGATCAGGAGAGTGAAATGCCATTTTGGGAAGAATAAAAAAGGGCAGGGAGATTCAGATGGTTTGGAATCAGGGCGAGAGGGACAGGGTGACACACAGTCATATTTTAAATACCACACAGGCCAAGGTAATCACAAGAAACAGTGGCATTTCCTTCCTGGAAGACCTTTAACTTCCTATCAGTCAAGGAAGGTTTAAGTGTCCTCCCTTGAGAGAGAGAGACAGCTGAGCTCACTGTCATCTCCATCCCGATAATGAAGGGGTTTCTAGAAATGAGTGCAAAAATTAGTCAAGAGTTTTCTTCCCTTGAATATATGAGTAATCAGATAAGAATGCTTATGGTAAGGCTCTTATTTCCTAGATGCAAATGCAATTTGGCTGAGCTGACTTGCAGCTTACGCCAGCCCTATAGAGTCTTCTTCCCAAACAAATAATGTAAGCAATTCTTTCAACATTGAAATGTGGGTGTATTCTGGGACCTGAGACGTATTACTAGTATTCTTTACCAATGGCCCTGGGCTAGACCAATAAAGTTTACTTTTAAAAGGGCTAAAATCACTTTACAGATCTCAAGGTCTCATTCCTTTCAAATTACTAGGTCACCTGATACTTGCAACAGCACGTGCTTAAATTAAATATTGAAAGTCAGCCAGGCACAGTGTCTCACTCCTGTAATTTCAGCACTTTGGGAGGTGGAGATGAGAGAATTGCCTGATTCCAGGGGTTCAAGACCAGCCTGGGCAACTTGGCAAGACCTCGAATCTACAATAAATTTAAAAATTAGCCAGGCGTGGTAGTGCATGCCTGTGGTTCCAGCTACTTGCAAGGCTGAGGCGGAAGGTTCACTTGAATTCAGCAGACTGAGGCTGCGGTGGTGTGAGCATGCTACTGCACTCTAGCCTGGGCAACAGAGTGAGACGCCTACTCAAAAAAAAAAAAAAAAATGAAGTTCTCTAATTGAATATCGTGATGTCAGCAGGAAAGGTCAGCGTATCACAGTGTTATATTCACTTATTGGTTCAAATTCACATGTTAGGTTTCTTACCAACCATATAATAAGGATTTAAGAAAATATTATAGGTAAACTACAGAGAAAATTGAGGCTGTACTAGGAGAGCGAGCAAGGCAGGGAACAAAAGAAAGCATTGCGGGGAATGGAATGATTTCAGGAAAGAACAATTGGATGTTTTCTTTGTGTCTTCCAGACAAACTGATGAGTAGATACGTAAACAAATTGCTTACATCATAGTTAAAACTAATGTATGCCCTTACTACCTGATTTCAGCTAGAGTCTTGGGATAATCAATGAGTTTAAAAATTGTATGTGTAAAAGGCAGACTTCTTTTTGACCTTCAGGGAGTGCAACAATAGCTGAAAGTCACAGTTGTTTCTTCCCCACTGGAACAAAAAAGTGCAAGAAAATACATCTCGCTGCTCAAATAAAGGATTAACTCACAAAGTATTGAGTTACCTAAAGGCTGAGGAGCGATTTGGAGCTCTTTTCATTGGCCTGCTAAGTAGATGGGATTTAGATATCAATTGGGTGGCTGGAATAAGGTGATCTTTAAAATTCCTCCCAACTTGGAGATCGTTTTCCAGAAAAGGGCTGAGGACGATAAAGTGATCATATTAAGGCCTTGAGCCTAAAGAAAGTGGCTAAAATAACTCAATATGCTATACATGTCTTTGCTAAGTGACGAATTGGAGGGATGCAAAACCTCTTGACTGCCATCTGAAGGGTAAAAAGAAGGGCAGGATTATATATGGTGCCAACAGGAAGTCTAATGAGAAATAATGCTATGAAATTTACTAAAGGAAACTGTGGGATCTGAATTAGAAACATTTTTTCAAATTAGAGCTTCAAAATCTAATGTGCTCTGGCACCATCTCCCAAGGGCAGCCGTGGAAGGCCTTTGAAGAGCTCTGCCTTGGCTGGAATGATTTAGGCAACATGCCCTTTAGAAAATAAAAAGCCTTTCCGGAGGACGGGGGAAGGATTGTACAATTTCTTTCAACACAAAATATTTTGATGTGAGGATTTCTCCTTAGGTTTATCTTCCACAGACCATTTCTTCTGTAAACAGGCTGCAGGCAGGCCCAAGCTTCCTCGTGCCTGACACTCACAGGCTGCATGTGAAGAGAAATCCATTGGGAATGTCTGGAACAGACCACTAAGCCTGCTCCTCTGTGGTCATGGGAATAGACAGCAGTTATGTTTTGGGATAGCCTCTGCCCTCTGTCCTCTTGGAAATGGGTTTGGAGCAAGCCCAGGCACCTCTGTGTGCTGTCCCCCTCCCCCTCACTTTTGTCTGGTGATCTTTAACCCAGCAGAGGTGGGGGAAGAGGAAGTACACCTTCCCCCCTCATGGTTGGTGTTTTCTGATTACTGCAGCCTGTTCATCTTTATCTTCTCTCCCTTCTCCTAGTATCGGATCTGCTCCTCACTCCTCTGGCGAGCTTACCCTCCAGCCTCGATTGCTTTTCTCAATCAGAAACGTCACACCTTCACTTTTGTTTCAAATAGGGAGGGGGCGGCTTGAAATATCTGAGCAATATTTACAGCCAGTAACCTCTGGGTCTGAGTCAGAGCTCTGGATCTTTCTCACTGTATGAGCTAGCTGTATAACCTTAGGCAAATTGCAGAAACTCTCTTTTACCCATAAAGAATCTTTATTGGTAAATTGAGAATGTCTTATTTTCCTCACAGACTACCATGAAGATCAAAAGTGACGATGGATGGCTACAGAGTTTTTGATGGTAGAGTTCTAGGTTAATGTTAGTTAGTTTTGTTAACAATAAAATAAATAAATCTTTCTTTGGTTCACTGTATATAAAATCATCTCTTCTAGTGTGGCTTAGTCTCTTCTAACAAGATTTAAGTTCTAAAAGAGGACGTTTGCTATACCAAGCTTTAAACCCATACAAATTTTCAGAAGACCCTGAGTATGCTTAATGGGCTAGAGAAACCAAGGAGAAGCTGGAGGTTGTATCTATTCTTTGGGAGATGAGGAATGGAAGCAATCCACATTCTACATGGCTGGTAGCGGGTACAGGAGGGGAAGTGAACAGTACAGGCTCAGGAACAGATAAACAAAAAGGAAAATAGGGATTTTGAGGTTGGTTTTAGACTTCAGTGCTTTTGGGTTTTCTCTGAGAGAAGGTATTGTGAACTGAATTCATATGTTGAAAACCTGTGGCTGTATTTGGAAATAGGGCATTCAAAGAGGTAATTAAGGCAGAGTAAGGCCATCAGGGTGTGTCCTAATCCAATATGACTAGTGTCCTTATGAGAAGAAGAAAATTGAACACAAACCTGTACAGAGGAAAGACCATGTGAAGACAGAGAGAAGACAGCAAGCTACAAGCCAAGAAGAGTGGTCTCAGGAGAAGGAAACCCTGCAGGCACCTTAATCGTAGACTTGTAGCTTCCATAATTATGAGAAAATAAACTGTTGTTTAAGTCATTCAGTCTATTGCACTTTGTTATGGCAGCCTGAGCAGACTAATACAGAAGGCTTGGACTGTTGGGGCTTCTCATTCTCTAGCTACATAAATCCCACTCACTCTGCCTTCCTGTGATTCTCCCTCCTCAGGAATGGGTCATCACCAAAGGTATAGAGTTGACAGAGTCTTCCTCTTTGGCAGTTGAATGCCTGGTGGAACTGGGCTTCTGATACTCCAAGTTATAATCATGGAAAAGATTTGTCTTTGAAACATCTTGTGCCTATGGTGTTTAGTTCTATAGGTCTGTTAGGGCAGTGATGTGTTCTAGGCACATCATGGTAGACCAGAGATTATACAGCTACAGAATTTTGGCTACATTTGGTCTGCTGCCAAATTTATGAACAAGGTTTTATTCGAACACCACCACACTCATTTGCTTATATATCATCTCTGGATAATTTTGTGCTATAATGGCAGAACTGAGTAGTTGTAACAAAGACCAGAGAGCCTGCAAAGTCTACAATATTTGCTATCTGATCCTTTACAGAAAAATTTTCCGACCCCTGTCATCAACTAAAGGGATTTCTTGTGCATAAACCCCTGACCATCATGGGTGTCCAGGTTTGTGGGGGAGAACAAGAAATTTATGAACTATAGGACTGTTGTATAGCCAAAGGTCATTTCTCAGTCAGGGACTGCATATTTTGAGTCTTCAGCAACTCCTCATGGAGTGACCTGCCCCAAAATCTTTTGGAATATTTTCTTAATTTCCATGTTCATTATCAAGTTCCCACAATCCACAATAACTTAACCTTTAGGAAAAATTATTCATTCAGACCTTACAAATTGACTTCTCATACAGTATTTTATGCTTTAACTGGGTACTGTGAGATATCAAAGTCAATAGCCAGAAAAATTCATGTCCTTGAGGAGCTTCCATACATAGCAGTTCAAGTAGGTCAACAGTTAACTGATCAAGTAGGTACAGTGGCAATAAATTCATGGGATAAGTCATTAAAAGATTATTACATAAAATAACAGATAGCTTTAAATGTTTAGAGTGATTAAAGTAAAAGAAAGTAACAAAGGAAGTACAAAATGTGTGCACTGAAAACTCCAAAACATTGTTGAAAGAAATGAATGGAAAAAGACATCCCATGTTTACGGATCAGAAGACTTAATAATGTTTAAATGGCAGTACTACCCAAACTGATCTACTTATTCAGCACATTCTTTTTTCTTTTTCTTTTTTTTTGAGTTGGAGTCTCACTCTGTTGCCCAGGCTGGAGTGCAGTGGTACACTCACAGCTACCGCAGCCTTGAACTGCTGGGCTCAGGTGATCCTTTCACCTCAGCCTTCCAAGTAGCTGGAACTATAGGCACACACCACCATGCCTGGCTAATTTTTGATGGGTTATAGAGATGAGGTCTTGCCAAGTTGTCCAAGCTGGTCTCGAACTCATGGGCTCAGGCAATCCTCTCACCATGGCCTCCCACATTGCTGGGATTATAGGCATGAGCCACCATACCCAGCTTCAGCACATTCTTATCAAAATCCTAGCTGCCTTTTTTTTTTTTTTTTGCAGAAATTGACAAGGTGATCCTAAAATCCATATGAAATCTCAAAAGTCTCAGAATAGTCAAAACTATCTTGAAAAAGACAAACTAAGATAGCTTACACTATGATGTCAAAACTTACTCTCAAGTTATAGTAACAAGGCAGTGTGTTACTGGAAAAAGTATAAACATATATATCAGTGGAATGGAATTAGGAGTCCGGAAATAAACCCATACATTTATGGCGAATTGATTTCTGACAGGAATACCAACACAATTCAATAGAGAAAGAATAGTCTTTTCAACAAATGGTGCTGAGACAACTGGGTATCCATATGCTAAAGAATAAAGTTAGAACCTTTTCTTTTGCCATACACAAAAATTAACTCAAAATACATCAGTGACTTAAATGTAAGAGCTAACACCACAAAACTCCTAGAAGAAAACATAAATCTGTGTGACCTTGGTTCAGGCAATGGTTTCTTAGCTAATACACCAGCAGCACAACAGAAAAAAAGATAAATTTTACTTTACCAAAATTAAGAACTTTTGTACTGCAAATTATACTACCTAGAAAGTGAGGGGGGGAAAAGTCTCACAGAATTGGGGAAAATATTTTCAAACTATGTATCTGGTTTAGTGTTTTTACCCAGTGTATATAAAGAACAATTTCAACACAATAATAAAAAGATAAAGGACCCAATTAATAAATGGACAAAGTATTTAAGTAGATAGTTCTCCAAAGAAGATATATAAATGGCTAATAAGCACGTGAAAGAATGATCAGCATAATTATTTATTGGAAAATTAAGATCACAATGAGATATAACTTGATTCTTGCTAGGAAGGCTGGAATAAAAAAGACAGACAATAGTAAGTGTTGTTGAGGATGTATAGAACACTGCTAGTGGAATGTAAACTTGTGCAGCCACTTAGGAAAACAGTTTGACAGTCCCTCAAAATGTTAATCATGCCATACAAGTCATCATTCCACTTATCCATATGTAGTTAAGAGACATTAAAACATACATTCACACAAAGACCTACATATGAATGATTATAGCAGCATTGTTCATAATGGCCAAAAAGTGGAAACAACCTGAATATCTATCCGTTAGTGAATAGATAAATAAATTGTGATATAGCCATACAAATGAAATACTATTTAGCCATAAAATCCACAACATGGATGAGCCTTGAAAACATCATGCTAAGTTGAGTCATGAAGGACCATATCTTGTGTGATGTATATATGTGCACATATGTATGTATATATCTAATTAAAATAGGCAAACCTATAGAAACAGAAAGCAGATTAATGGTTGTCAGGGGCTTGAGGAGGGCAGAATAAGGCAGTGACTGTTAATAGGTAGAGGATTTTTTTTTGAGTGATAAAAATGTTCTAAACAGATTGTGAATAATGGTTGTACAACTCTGTGAAAATACTAAAACCATTCCATTGTACATTTTAAAAGGGTGAGTTTTGACACATCAATCATCTCTAAATAAAATTGTCTAAAGAAAAGAAAGAATGAGACTATAGTAGGTACTTAATAAATATTTATTGAGTGATATTTTTCAATAAGCAGCAAATTTTAGTGGATGAATTATACATATAAATAAATATTCTGAAAATGCTATATTGATATGAGTCATCACAGGACACTGTGAAATTCTCTTTTTTGAGGACATTTTAAAATAGGAAATGTTTTTATCGGCTTGAGATGATTTTCATGTTCTCCTTCTTGCAACTCTGCAAAAAGTTCTGGCAGGCACCCAATGTTCTCCACTGAGTGGTAGGACATTTTCTAGGGAGGTACCAGCATATTTTTTTTTCTATTCTATCTCATTTGTTGTTGATGATGGTGGTGTCAAAAGATTAAAACTCGGCAGATGGTTGGTGCAGTGGCTTATACCTGTAATCCCAGTGCTTTGGGAGGTCAAGGTGGGAGGATTGCATAAGGCTAGGTTCAAGAGACTGGACAACATAGTCAGATTCCATCTCAAAAAAATATTAATTTGAAATATGTATCCTGGCATGGTGGCGCATACCTATAGTTCCAGCTAGTCAGGACACTGAGGTGGGAGTGTGGTGTAAATTCAGAAGTTCAAGGTTACAGTGAGCTATGATTGCCCCACTGCACCCCAACCTGGGTGGCAGAGTGAGACCCTGCCTCTAAACAACAACAAAAATAGGTAGAAACTTCTGCTTCTGAAATATTTACATTTGCAAGGATGTAATTGATCATTTGTATTACTAACCACTGAAATGTAATATTAAATGAAAAGCTATAGAGAAACCATGTGAAGAATTAAGACCTGTTAATGACCCTGAAACAAATTTTCTCCTCAGGAGTACTGACTCAGAGCTAGCAAATAAGTAAACATGATCACTCAAAAGCACTCACTGTACCCCAGAGAGACCCTTCCTCTCTTCGTAATTCTTTAGTACCTTTCCTATGGTTTGTTAATAATCTTGTGAGTTAACTGATTCTCATCTCCCCAAAGCATAGATTTCAATACTTCGATCCTTCTGTTTAGACTTGCCAAAATTTTTATTCTCAAAGGAAACTTAGCTTCCTTAGTTCAAAAGTAACAAGAAAAATCCTTTTAGAAGGATTAGATCACTTCTGGGGCAAGATACAAATACTAACCTCGTGCTTCACACTAACCCACAATGACCTCATGTTCATTGCCTAAAAGAGTTATTCAAAGGAAGTTTTCTAATCTTCACCATCACTTGCGATAGCCTTGACATTGCAGTCACAGTATAAGAGTTAAATACATTCAGGAGAACAATATTTATTTAAATTCTCTGGCAATGATACTGTTATTCTCTTTTGTTATTGAATAATTGAAAAGGTATCAAATAGCAAAGTTTCAATTATTCATCAAGTTACTTCATTTACTAGACAAATGTCTGTAGGCAAATAACTGACACTTGAATTAAAAGCTGGCAACATCTCCACAGGTTTGCTTATTGGGTCGTCACTGCTTGAATCCTCAAATACAAAAGCTTCATACAAATTGTCTGTCAGTGGTTGTGGAGGTAATAGTATTTGTTTGAGTTTTCTATTTCTATCATAACAAATTGCCATGAATTTAGCACTCAAAACAATACCCACATATGATCTCATAGTTCTGCAGGTCAGAAGAGCAGGTATAGTTTATCACAGATGGATACTGCTTAGTGTCAGAGGCTGATTTTTTTTTTTAAGTCAGGGTCTCACTCTGTCACCCTGACTGGAGTGCAGTGGCATGATCACAGCTCACTGCTGCCTTGATTTCTGGGTTCAAGTGATCCTGAATAGTAGCTGGGACTATAGGCATGCCACAACACCTGACTAATTTTTGTACTTTTTTTGGAAGAGCCAGGTCTTGCTATGTTGTCCAAGCTAATCTTGAACCTGGGTCCTAGCAATTCTTCCTTCTGGGCCTCCAAAAGTGCTGGGATTACATGTGTGAATCACTGCACCTGGGCTCAGAAAACTGGCTTTTCATGGAAACTCTGGGTGATGAAGCCACATAGTCAGATCCCATCTTTAAAAAATATTAATTTGAAATATAGAAAAAAAAAAAAAGAAATATGTATTCTGGCACTGTGGCAAATACCTATAGTTCCAGCTACTCAGGATACTGAGGTGGGAGGGTGGTTTGAAGCTCATGTAGGTTGTTGGCTGAATTCAGTTCCATGTGGCTGTAGGTCTGAGGTCTCCATTTCATAGCTGACCATAATCTGGGACCCAGTCTTTACCCCCAGAAGCTGCCTACCTTGCTTTGTATGCATTTCATGTGGTGTTCCTCAGGAACAATGGGACTAGTCCCTCTCAGCTTCAAATCTCTCTGGCTTCCCCTCTGATACACCTTTCCTGTCTCTAGCTGGAAAAATGCTTTCTGCTCAATTTTAAGGGTTTGTGTGATTAGATTAGGTCCATCCAGATTATCCAGGATAATCATCCCATTTTGAGGTTTGTAACCATAATTGTATCTGCAGGATCCCTCTTGCCATATTTTGCAACATATTTTAGGTTCTGGGAATTAAACATGAGCATTTTATAGGGCTATCATTCTACCTACCATGGTATTAAATAACAAGACAGCTTTTATCATTGAAAGCCTTGGGATTTTTTTTTCTGATAAAAGAAAAAAAAAGAACAAGATGATATAGAAATACCTTCTGTTAGATGGTATGACTGTAGACAGTACTACCTCATTTCTCTAATTCTGGAATGTTGTGCTTTGCAATTTGTTCCTATAAGATATCTTTCCAATCCTTTCTTCTATTCTAGAATTGCAAACATGCAGTGCATATTTTGATCATGCCAGGGAATCCAAAAGAAAGATGTGCCATAGAACTATTTTAGCTTTCTGATTTTGTTTTTTCAAACTTATAGGATATACTTGTCCTGATTCCCCCACATTTGGGCTTCCTGCCACCCTCTTCTGTTTGCAAGCCCTCCAAATTATGTAGAGGGTTCAGCTGTATCATAAAATCAAACCTCTGTGTTCTGAAATTCTGCCTGTAGCATATTCCTTCTGACTTTTTATTGTGTCTTACATTGGCTGTCCCTGGAAACCAATGCTATGTATTTGGTTCTCTCAACAAGCCTAAGCCTCCTTACAACTTTCCCATCTTGTATCATTTAATCCTCCACTGACATCTTCAAATCTTTCCTGCTATTACATAAGAAGATATTTGCCTGAAACTGTCAGTTTCATGTAAATGTTATAGCTGTCAAGAACTATGAAAAGCCTGATATTTTATCCTATTTGCAAGCTAATAAGTTTACCTGTCAGTGTTTCATGGATGCTAGCAGAAGATACGAGACTCCTGGGTCAGAGACAAAGGATAGTATTACTCACGGCACCACAGGAAGCATGAATGTGATGTTCATGGTGCTTCCCTTGCACACTGATACCCAGAGGCATGATGTGAAGAAGCCCAGGGGGACACTCCACATGCAGATGTATTTGCCTCATGCTGCGAAGCCTTGAGTTTTTAAAGGGAGCCTAGGAATTGCTCTTTAAAGAAGGTTGCTCAGCAAACCTTTGCCTGAAAGAAGACATTTTCTTTATTATCTTGATTGCAGACAAATCAGTCCTGTGCCCTGGAGGGAGACATTATATCTTCCAAGGTTATTGCTATACCAATGTTCTCCAAAAGATCATGCTGTAAAAAGCTGCCATTGCCACTGTCCATAAGACATGCAGTAATGCAAGACACCCATGGGGGATTGTCTTCCTCTTGTTTAAAAAGAGTCCCTTTGCAGATAAGTGGGTATACTTGTCTGGGATAAACCTGACTGGCTTTGCCTAGATTTAGAGAGTAAGTGAGAGCAGAGCTATTTAAAATTAGCTAAATTATATACACACACTTTATAATTAATTATTAAAAACAAATTGCACATATACAAATAAACCCATTCCAATAGTCTATTATAAAACAAGTAACAAAATAATTATTTCTGTCTAACATTTACTAAGCAGAACAAATGAAAAAACATACTTATTCAAAGATTGAGACATGGTTTAGGGAACTGTGCTCAACATGTTTAAGAAAGGGCTTCTCTGTGAAAATACACACTGCTTTAAGCTAGGTTTTCCAAAGTTGGTTTTTCAAATATAAGTTCCAGTAGCTGATCCTTGGTAAATGAATTCACAGTCTAATAATTGGGGGACACACTTTTTAGCACATGCCTTTCTCCAATAAGAATTACAATGCAGATTAGCATGCTAAAGATTCTGAGGTCTTGACATAAGGAAACTGATTTTATTTTGTCTAATTCAATAGTGCCCTAATTGATTTGATAATAAACTCGTGTGTGTGTGAGTGTGTGTGTGTGTTTGAGTGTTTGTGCACACATGAACACACACATCCAAATACGTATTTCTGCGGAACAAACTCAAGAAGTTATCACCTTAAGGTGATCAAGATTTAGCTTTACCAGGTTACTCTTTTCTTATTCAGCACAGGGTATTTAAAGTCTTGGAATATACCTTTGAATTTGATTTATTCTGCATATTTCACATTCAAATACTACATTTTTATTAGGCTTGATTATCTGGAAATGTCGTTAACTTATTCTCAGTGTCCTTCTGCTTCCTCTGATCTATTTATAAGGTCAGTCCCTGAAGTTTAATTTTTCATATTGATGAGGAAATGTGCAGGTATGTCAAGCCTTTTAATAATTCACAATGAAGATAAGCATCTATGTGTACTCTTTGCACTTCTAAAATCTATCAATTAGTTACTACAAAGTACCCTAATTTAAATGTAAATTAATTTTATGCCATTTGAAGGTCTTTCCACATAGTTAACCTTAGCCTCACATAGCTTGATTTTTTTCCCTCCTGCTTGGTAGTATATAAAACACACAACAGAACACACAATAATAGAAAACAAGAACAATTTTTAAAAATATAGATATTCTCATAAACAATGATGGTTGGTTTATTTTATTTTCTTTTAAATTTTTTTAAAAATTAAAAAGGTATATATGTATTAGGTATAATTGTATAATAAAATACATCAATGTAAATGTATACATCAATTATTTTTGACAAATGTAAAAAGTTGTGTAATTATCACCACAATCAAAATAGAAAACATTTTTATCAGCCCTAAAAGTTTCCCTGTTCACCTTTGCATTCATTTCTTCCCTTTGCCCCAGACTCTGGCAAATACTGACCTTTCCATTGCTATGGTTTTGTTTTTATCACAGAGTATGTAGTTCTCTGTGTCTGGCATGTCTTACTTGCCTAATTCGTTTGAGGTTCATCTATGCCATTGTGTCTATCAACTGTGTCTTTCTTTTCATGACTAAGTAGTATCCCCTTGTACATTTGCTCATTAACTACATCAGACACATTTGGCTTGTTTCCATTTGGGGCAGCTCTTAATAAAACGACTAGGAATCTTCCGATTTAAGACTTTACATGACATATATTTTCATTTCTGTTGAGTAGAAGTGGGATTTCTGGGTACTATAGTGAGTGTAGTTTTAGCCTAAAGAGAAGCTGGCAGGCTGGGCGCGGTGGCTCAAGCCTGTAATCTCAGCACTTTGGGAGGCTGAGGCGAGAGGATTGCCTAAGTCCAGGGGTTGGAGACCAAACTGGGCAACTTGGTGAGACCTCAACTCTATAATATATCAAAGAATTAGCTGGGCGTGGTAGCATGCGCTTGTAGTTCCAACTACTTGGAAGACTGAGGAGGAAGGATCGCCTGAGCCCAGCAGATCGACACTGGGGTGGCCATGAGTGTGCCACTGCACTTCACCGTGGGTGACGGAGTGAGATTCTGACTCAAAAAAAAAAGACGAAGAAGCTGCCACATTGTTTCACCAAGTGGCTGTAGCATGACAGTTCAGTTAATCTATGCCCTCACTAATACTTGGTAGGGTTAGTCTTTTGAATTTTAGCTAATTTAGTGGATATTTCTATTTCCTTGATGACTAATGATACAGAGCATCTATTTATGTGCTTCTATGCCATTTGTATATTTTCTTTCAAGAATTTCCATATGTGTTTGTCCAGATTTTATTGGATTGTTTGTCTTCTGATTATGAGATTATAAACACTTCAGGTATTCTGGGTACATATCCTTTATCAGAGATATGTTTTGAAAATATTTCTTCTGAGCCTGTGGCTTACCTATTGATTTTATTAACAGTACTACTCTTTGAAGAGCAATTCTTAAACATTTTATAAGATCCAATTTCTTAATTTCTTCTTAGTTTGTGCTTTTTGTGTTCTAACAAATCTTTGCCTAACCCATGATCACAAAAATTTTCTTGTAGGGTACCTGCATAGTGAACATTTGTATACCTAACCCTGAATTGTACCCCACATCTTCAAAATTAAAAATGTAAAAAAAATTTCTTCTGTGCCTTCTTTCAGAAGTATATGTAGGATAATGACTCATTTTGAATTAATTTTTGTATGTGGTATAAGGTCAGGGTTTTGGGATTTTTTTGCATATTGATATCTAATTGTTTTAGTACCATTTGTCGAGAAGTGTATTATTTCCCTACTGAATTACATTTGGAAAATGTGGGAAATCATTTGATCATATATGTGCTCTATTTCTGACTCTATACTGTGCATGATTCTTTATGTTTCTCTTCACACCCACATCACACATTGTCTTTATTACTGTAGCTTTTAAACAAGGTTTGAAATTAGTAAATTATCTTAAGTTTGTTATTCTTTTTCAAAATTGGATTGACTATTCTAAGGATTTTGCAATTCCATAGACATTTGAGAATCAGCTTGTCAATTCATACTTTAAAACTTGTTGAGAATTTTGATTTTGACTGGGTGAAATTCAGGGATCAATTTAGGGGGAATTTATATCTGAACAATATTAAGTCTTTTAGTCCATGAACATGGCATATCTCTTCATTAGTCTAAGTCCTCTTCAATTTCCCTTAGCAATATTTTGTAGTTTTCAGTTTATGGGTCTTACACAGATTATGTTAAATTTGTACTCAAATATATCAATTTTATTGCTACTGTAAGTTGTATTGTTTCTTTTAAGACTCAATTTCCAATTGTTTGTTGTTAGTATATAGAAATGCAATGGATACTTTCATACTGATCTTATATCTTGCAACTTCGTTAGATGCATTTGTTTTTTCTAGTCGCTTTTCTACATTCCTTAAGATTTTCTGCATAGATGATCATGTTGTCTGAAAATAAAAAAGTTCATTTTCTTTTCTAATCTATATGGATTTTCTAATGTTTTATTATAATTCTTTTACTGTTTATAGAATCAGTAGTGATGCTATCTTTTTTTATTATGAATATTTTGTAATTTATATCTTATTTTCAGATAACTAGTTTCTGGTTACATTAATTTTTAAAAATCATTTATCCACTTTCTATTTTGTAAACCTCTTCTTTCAGTTGCCCAGGCTGGAGTGCATTGGCACAATCATGGCTCACTACAGCCTCCCTCTCTAGGGCTCAGGTGATCCTTCTGCCTCAGCCTCCCAAATAACTGGAAGTACAGATGTGCACCACCATGCCTATTTGACTTTAAATTTTTTTTTGTAGAGTCAAGTTTTCACCATATTGCCTAGGCTGGTCTTGAACTACTGAGTTCAAGCAATCTTCCTGCCTCGGCCTTCCAAAATGCTGAGATTGCAGGAGTGAACCACCATATCTGGCCCATAGACCTCTTTCTTAGAATGCCCTTCCTTCTTATGACTTTAGCTTTAATTTCTTAGATATTTATTTTTAGAATACTTTCCTTTTTTAAATATAAGGATTTAATGATATAAATTTTGCCCTAAGCATTTCTTTTGTCTCATCCCACACACATTAACGTGCTGTATTTTCATTATCATTTAGTTTCAAGTATTTTCTCAATTTCTTTGTAGTTTTCTTTTGACCCATGAGTTATTTAGAAATTTGTTATCTAATTTCCAAATACTTGTATATTTTCTAGATTTTTTAGCTTTTATTTTTAGTGTAATACTATTGTGGTCAAATAATGTACTTTGCACGATTTCAGTATACCAAAATTTACTGAAACTTGTTTTATGGTCCAGCACATGATCTTTCTTCATGAATGTTCCATGTGTAGTTGAAAAAAAAATACGTCCTTATCTGTTTTGGGGAATATGTGTTCTTCACTTTGGTCAAATTGATTGAGAGTGTTGTTTCTCAGGTCTTCAAAATTTTATTTATTTATTTATTTTATTATTTATTTTTTTGAGTCTGAGTTTCAATCTTTCACCCAGGCTGGTAGCGCAGTGGTGTGCTCATGGCTACTGAAACCTTCACCTGCTGAATTCAGGTGATCCTTCTGCTTCAGCCTTCTAAGTACCTGAGATTACAGGTGTGCACCATCATGCCAGGCTTATTTTTTGATTTATTATAAAGACAAGGCCTTTGTCATGTTGCCCAGGCTGGTCTCAAACTCCTGGGCTCAGGCAATTCTCCTGCCTCTGCCTCCCAAAGTGCTGGGATTACAGGTGTGAGCGACCATATTTGGCAGGTCTTCAATATTTTAATGTTTTTTTCCTCTACTTGTTTTTTTTTAAAAGATTATTGTCATATCTAACGATAATTTTGGATTTATCTCTATCTCCATCCTGTTCTATCAATTTTTGCTTCACATATTTAAAATAGGTCTATTGTTAAGTATGTACACCTTTAGGATTGTGATGGATTGATATTGTTGTTGCTATGAAATGTTCCTCGTGATTCCTGGTAATAATCCTTGTTCTGCAATCAATTTTGTCTGGGGTTAATATAGCCACTTTAGTTTTCTTTTGATTATTTTCCATGGTATATATAGTGTGTGTGTGTGTGTGTGTGT